>NC_086451.1:391312732-391612732 GCF_028390025.1 Pseudophryne corroboree
TCAGAGCAGCCTGAAAACAATTCCAAAAATGCTGCTTCTGTTTTCCACCCGTCACAACGGAATGGTTACCACTAACCCTTCGCATGCCAGACTAATATCCAAAACATCCCTATAAAGTGCAGTTTTATGATTTGTTATAGAAACACATGATACAGGGGATGCCGGGAAGTTTTACTGTTTTTGTGGATAGAAGTACTGTAGTAGTCTGTGCCTACCAGGGCTGGCATCTGTACTTGTTTATAGCATCAAACATTCATTCATACAGAATAAAAAATATAGATGAATTAGGTACAGACCTGCTACTTGCTGGTATGTAGATGATAAGTCTAACTTAATTAGGTTTCAACTTTTGGTTAATTCGCTTAATTAGATGTCGACTAATGGTCGACATGCATTATATTGACATGTAAAAGGTCGACAGTGCTTGTGGACGACAGGTACAAAAGGTAGACAGGTGCAAATAGTTGACACACATGGTCGATCATATGTTTGTTTATTTTTTTATTTTTGGAGTTTTGTTTTGGGTTTTTTTTCAAACTTTTTCATACTTTACCATCCACATGGACTACGATTGGGAATAGTAACCTGTGCTGAACGCAGTGGTAGCAGAGCAAGGCACCTTGCCCGAATCATGGCGAGCGAATACACTAATTGGGGTTCCATGTGTTGTGATGGTGAAAACGACACAATGTCAACCTTTTCACCACGTTGACCTTTGCCGTGTCGACCAATAGTTGCCACCCTAATGACTGTTGACCTATTTGGGTTTGACCATGTGATCCATACCCCCACGTGCCTTAAAACCATGTGTTTAATGCATTGGTCACGGGGATTTGTGCATTTCAGATCTTACATCATTTGGGTATGGGTCGTTGGGTCGACTCAACTTAGGTTGACAGTCATTAGGTCGACCACTGATGGTCGACATGGACTAGGTCAACATGGAAATTAGGTCGACATGTACTAGGTAGACATCAGTTTTTGGACTGTTTTTGGTGTCGTTTTCTTCGTAAAGTGACGGGGAACCCCAATTAGTGCACCGTGTCCCCTTGCATGGCGAGCGGGCATGGTGCCTCGCTTCGCTCAGCACGGGTTACCGTTTCAATCATAGTCCACGTGGATCGTCAAGTATGGAAAAATCAAAAAAATGAAAGAAGAAAAAAAATGTGAAAAACTCATGTCGACCTAGTACATGTCGACCTAATGACCACGGCGACCTATTGACCATGTCGACCGAATGCATGTCGACCTTCAGTGATCGACCTAATGACTGTTGATTTACGCTGTGTTGACCTAACGACCGTATCCCCGTTATTTACAGAATTACCTTCAGCATGATATAAGTTGAATATATATTTGTGGTCTGGCATTTGGTAGTGACTAGCATAGTGAGGTCTGTTTGATGTTGTCTTACGGTGGTGCATGGTATTTTGGTGTGAGTGATGAGGTTCTATTGATGCATGCAAGAGAAGGGGCTTCATAAAAATGTATGGGGTTACAAGGCACCTGAGTGGGGTTATATATTTTGTCCATGGACATGCTTTCTACAGCATTGGATCCTTGAGTACGTAAGAGGAATATATATATATATATATATATATATATATATATATATATATATATTTATTTATTTCTCTAACGTCCTAGTGGATGCTGGGGACTCCGTAAGGACCATGGGGAATAGACGGGCTCCGCAGGAGACATGGGCACTTTAAGAAAGAATTTAGATTCTGGTGTGCTCTGGCTCCTCCCTCTATGTCCCTCCTCCAGACCCCAGTTTGAATCTGTGCCCGGACGAGCTGGGTGCTTTTCAGTGAGCTCTCCTGAGCTTGCTGTGAGAAAGTATTTTGTTAGGTTTTTTATTTTCAGGGAGCTCTGCTGGCAACAGACTCCCTGCATCGTGGGACAGAGGGGAGAGAAGCAGCCCTACTCTCTGAAGCTAGGTCCTGCTTCTTAGGCTACTGGACACCATTAGCTCGAGGGGGATCGTACACAGGATCTCACCCTCGTCGTCCGATCCCAGAGCCGCGCCGCCGTCCCCCTCGCAGAGCCGGAAGACAGAAGCCGGGTGAGTATGAGAAGCAAGAAGACTTCGAAATCGGCGGCAGAAGACTCCGGTCTTCACTGAGGTAACGCAGCACTGCAGCTGTGCGCCATTGCTCCCACACACCTCACATACTCCGGTCACTGTAAGGGTGCAGGGCGCAGTGGGGGGCGCCCTGGGCAGCATTTGGACCTCTTTTTGGCAAAAGTGAACATATATACAGTTGGGCACTGTATATATGTATGAGCCCCCGCCAGGAAAATACATATTTAAGCGGGACAGAAGCCCGCCGTCGAGGGGGCGGGGCTTCTTCCTCAGCACTCACCAGCGCCATTTTTCTCCACAGCTCCGCTGAGAGGAAGCTCCCCAGGCTCTCCCCTGCAGATACACGGTAGAAGAGGGTAAAAAGAGAGGGGGGGCACATAATTAGGCGCAAAAATCAATATAACAGCAGCTACTGGGCTAACATTAAGTTACTGTGTTATTCCTGGGTTTATAGCGCTGAGGTGTGTGCTGGCATACTCTCTCTCTGTCTCTCGAAAGGGCCTTGTGGGGGAACTGTCTTCAAAAAGGGCATTCCCTGTGTGTGTGGTGTGTCGGTGCGCTTGTGTCGACATGTTTGACGAGGAAGGCTATGTGGAAGCAGAGCGGGAGCAAATGAATGTGGTGTCTCCGCCGACGGCGCCGACACCTGATTGGATGGATATGTGGAAGGTTTTAAATGATAATGTTAATTCCTTGCATAAAAGGTTGAAAAAAGCTGAAGCCTCAGGACAGTCAGGGTCTCAGCCCGTGCCTGATCCTATGTCGCAGAGGCCGTCAGGGTCTCAGAAGCGCCCACTATCCCAAATTGTTGACACAGATACCGACATGGATTCTTATTCCAGTGTCGATTACGATGATGCAAAGTTACAGCCAAAATTGGCTAAATCCATCCGTTATATGATTATATCAATTAAGGATGTGTTGCACATCACAGAGGAAACCCCAGTCCCTGACAGGAGGGTTCATATGTATGGGGAAAAGAAGCCGCAGGTAACTTTTCCCCCCTCACACGAGCTCAATGAGTTATGTGAAAAGGCTTGGGAATCTCCAGATAAAAAACTGCAGATTTCCAAACGGATTCTTATGGCGTATCCTTTCCCGCCAACGGACAGGTTACGCTGGGAATCCTCCCCTAGGGTGGTCAAAGCTTTAACACGCTTATCCAAGAGGGTAGCCCTGCCGTCCCAGGATACGGCTACCCTCAAAGATGCTGCGGAAAGCAGGAGGGTACCCTGAAGTCCATTTATACACATTCAGGTACCTTACTAAGGCCGGCGATCGCGTCGGCCTGGGTGTGTAGTGCTGTAGCAGCATGGACGGACACCCTGTCTGAGGAACTTGATACCTTAGACAAGGATACTTTATTATTGACCCTGGGGCATATAAAAGACGCTGTCCTATATATGAGAGATGCTCAAAGAGACATTAGTCTACTGGGTTCTAGAATAAATGCTATGTCGATTTCTGCCAGAAGGGTCCTGTGGACTCGGCAATGGACAGGTGATGCCGACTCAAAAAGGCACATGGAGGTTTTACCTTACAAGGGTGAGGAATTGTTTGGGGAGGGTCTCTCGGACCTGGTCTCCACAGCTACTGCTGGAAAGTCAAATTTTTTTGCCATATGTTTCCTCACAGCCTAAGAAAGCACCGTATTACCAAATGCAGTCCTTTCGATCACAGAAAAGCAAGAAAGTCCGAGGTGCGTCCTTTCTTGCCAGGGGCAGGGGCAGAGGAAAGAAGCTGCACAACACAGCTGGTTCCCAGGAACAGAAGTCCTCCCCGGCTTCCACAAAATCCACCGCATGACGCTGGGGCTCCACAGGCGGAGCTAGGCCCGGTGGGGGCGCGTCTCCGAAATTTCAGCCACAAGTGGGTTCACTCCCAGTTGGATCCCTGGGCAATAGATATTGTGTCTCAGGGATACAAGCTGGAATTCGAAGAGATGCCCCCTCACCGATACCTTAAATCGGCCCTGCCAGCTTCCCCCCTCGAGAGGGAAATAGTGTTAACTGCAATTCACAAATTGTATCTTCAACAGGTGGTGGTCAAGGTTCCCCTCCTTCAACAAGGAAGGGGTTATTATTCGACCATGTTTGTAGTACCGAAACCGGACGGTTCGGTCAGACCCATATTGAATTTAAAATCCCTGAACATGTACCTGAAAAGGTTCCGGTTCAAGATGGAATCGCTGAGAGCGGTCATCGCAAGCCTGGAAGGGGGGGGGATTTTATGGTGTCTCTGGACATAAAGGATGCATACCTTCATGTCCCCATTTATCCACCTCATCAGGCGTACCTCAGATTTGTGGTACAGGATTGTCATTACCAATTTCAGACGTTGCCGTCTATCCACGGCTCCGAGAATATTTACCAAGGTAATGGCGGAAATGATGGTACTCCTGCGGAAGCACGGGGTCACAATTATCCCATACTTGGGCGATCTCCTCATAAAAGCGAGGTCAAGAGAGCAGTTGCTGATCAGCGTAGCACGTTCTCTGGAAGTGTTACGGCAACACGGCTGGATTCTAAATATTCCAAAGTCGCAGTTGATTCCTACGACTCGTCTGCCTTTCCTGGGCGTGATTCTGGACACATAATCACCCTATCCCCCAGGGACAGGGTGTCTCTCCTGTGGTGGCTGCAGAGTGCTCACCTTCTCGAGGGCCGCAGATTCGGCATTCAGGACTGGGTCCTGGTGACCACGGATGCAAGCCTCCGAGGGTGGGGAGCAGTCACACAGGGAAGAAATTTCCAAGGTCTGTGGTCAAGTCAGGAGACTTGCCTTCACATCAACATCCTGGAACTAAGGGCCATATACAACGCCCTACGTCAAGCGGAGACCCTGCTTCGCGACCAACCGGTTCTGATTCAGTCAGACAACATCACCGCTGTGGCTCATGTAAACCGACAAGGCGGCACAAGGAGCAGGGTGGCAATGGCGGAAGCCACCAGAATTCTTCGCTGGGCGGAGAATCACGTAAGCGCACTGTCAGCAGTGTTCATCCTGGGAGTGGACAACTGGGAAGCAGACTTCCTCAGCAGGCACGACCTCCACCCGGGAGAGTGGGGACTTCATCAAGAAGTCTTCACGCAGATTGCAAGTCGGTGGGAACTGCCATAGGTGGACATGATGGCATCCCGCCTCAACAAAAAGCTACAGAGGTATTGCTCCAGGTCAAGAGACCCTCAGGCGATAGCTGTGGATGCACTGGTGACACCGTGGGTGTTCCAGTCGGTCTATGTATTTCCTCCTCTTCCTCTCATACCCAAGGTGCTGAGAATCATAAGAAAAAGAGGAGTGAGAACAATACTCATTGTTCCGGATTGGCCAAGAAGGACTTGGTATCCAGATCTGCAAGAAATGCTCACAGAGGAACCGTGGCCTCTTCCTCTAATACAGGACATGTTGCAACAGGGGCCCTGTCTGTTCCAAGACGTACCGCGGCTGCGTTTGACGGCATGGCGGTTGAACGCCGGATCCTAGCAGAGAAAGGCATTCCGCATGGGATCCGGACTGAAAGTCGACAGTAACTAGGTCGACAATGTCTAGGTCGACCACTATTGGTCGACAGTAACTAGGTCGACAGGGCCTTTAGGTCGACATGTTCTAGGTCGACAGGTCAAAAGGTCAACATGAGTTTTTCACAATTTTTTTCTTTTTTTTAACCTTTTCATACTTAACGATCCACGTGGACTACGATTGGAACGGTAAAGTGTGCCGAGCGAAGCGGTAGCGGAGCGAAGGCACCATGCCCGAAGCATGGCGAGCGAAGCGAGCCATGCGAGGGGACGCGGTGCACTAATTGGGGTTCCCGGTCACTCTACGAAGAAAACGACACCAAAATAACATTAAAAACTCATGTCGACCTTTTGACCTGTCGACCTAGAACATGTCGACCTAAAGACCCTGTCGACCTAGACACCCTGTTGACCTAGTTACTGTCGACCAATAGTGGTCGACCTAGACATTGTCGACCTAGTTGCTGTCGACTTTCAATACCACACCCATTCCGCATGAGGTTATTCCTACGCTGATAATGGCTAGGAAGGACGTGACAGCTCAACGTTATCACCGTATATGGCGAAAATATGTTGCTTGGTGTGAGGCCAGGAATGCCCCTACGGAGGAATTCCAGCTGGGCCGTTTCCTTCACTTCCTACAGTCAGGAGTGACTTTGGGCCTAAAATTGGGTTCCATTAAGGTCCAGATTTCGGCCCTATCCATTTTCTTTCAGAAAGAGCTGGCTTCTCTACCTGAAGTTCAGACGTTTGTAAAGGGAGTGCAGCATATTCAGCCCCCTTTTGTGCCTCCAGTGGCACCTTGGGATCTTAACGTGGTGTTGAGTTTCCTGAAATCCCACTGGTTTGAACCACTCAAAACGGTGGAATTGAAATATCTCACGTGGAAGGTGGTCATGCTACTAGCCTTGGCTTCGGCTAGGCGTGTGTCAGAATTGTCGGCTTTGTCACATAAAAGCCCCTATCTGGTTTTCCATGCGGATAGAGCAGAATTGAGGACCCGTCCACAATTCCTGCCGAAAGTGGTTTCATCTTTTCATATAAACCAACCTATTGTGATATATATTACAGAAAATAGGGTAGTACACAAGCGCTCCTAATCCTAGTGATGAAAGGAATTTCCTCCTTTCTCAAAAATTTCTGTACAAAGTATACTTTAATAAACGATGTTCACTGTTCTCCGGGCAGTTCGCACCTCCAAACTGACCTCCTTTTGAGTGATGGTACACACATAAAGGTATCTTTTCACAATACTTTCCAATGGTCTTCTTTTTCTATAACCCTTCTTTACAAGACGCTCACCTCATATATGAGCCCTATATGCTCTGAAAGGTTTCTTTAAGATCTTCATATATCACACCATATCCACCACAATCTGAAGGCACCCTCTCCCTTATTGTGACGCTCACCTTAGGGTATATCCCTATGTTCCTTGAAAGGTTTCTTTTGTAGTCAGCATTCGCTGAATGGGTAATGGAGAGGAACCACTTCTTTCCAATCTCAAGCACTCGATTTCCAAAGTACCATGCGTCCACAGTGGTAAAAAGTGCGGTTTTAATAAAAAAGTTCACATACAATAAAAAACATACAATTGTACCCCAACAAGGCCGTCTGGGTTTGTCCCTCTATGCTCCCTTCGGAACCGATGGTGAAAATTTCACCCCAAAAAAATTCCTTTAACGAATTTTTGGCACTTACTGCCTGGGTTCCTGATCGGGGAGATCAAAAATAGAAGACAAACCTTTAGACCTGGGTAAAAATAGATAAAAGCCAACGCGTTTCGGAAAAAATCCTTCCTCAGGGCATGTTTGGGACCTATCCAGTCGGCCTTTTAAACCCAACTGAGCTTCCCTCCCATTTTACAAACCAATCGGACACCACTGGTATGGGCATCTGTTATAGACATAATTCTAATGTTTAAAATTGCTATCACTGTATTCTTGAATATTTATACATAGTTTCTTCCATATTACATATTAAATTAAAACAAGAAACAAAAAGAAAAATAGGTTTTCACATTAATTGGTGTTCCACAAACTCCGTCCCGGAACGCCCTTAATAAAAGTCCCCATTTATTCTATATGGACGAGTCCCTTCCAGTCCGGATTTTATATCCACATAATCACGCTGTGCTGTCGCGGGTCGTCATATGACCGTATGGATATGTTAACTAAAAATCCCGTTAGAAATAATGAAAGGTCAAACGAAGTGCTATTTATCACCACATACAATAGTCAATACAGACAGGTTGAACAAATAATAAGAAAACATTGGTCCATTTTAGGAAAGGACCCCTGTCTTAAAGAAGTCATCTCGAGGGTACCAAAGTTTACCTATAGAAGAGCTAAAAATCTGAAGGAAAGCATAGTAAGCAGTGTGGCTACGGCCCCAAAAATGCTTACTAGGAACAGATCAAAAGGCTTTTTTAGATGTGGCCTGTGTATGATGTGTAAAATGTGTAAAAGTAAAGAAAGCAAAATTACACAATATAAGTCCATACAAACCCAAAAGTCCTACAACATTAAAGACTTCATAACATGCAACTCTAAGAACGTTGTATATCTCTTAGAATGTGTGTGTGGGTTGCAGTATGTGGGCAGAACCACCCGTGTGCTTAAAATAAGAATGGCTGAACATGCCCGTAATATTAAAAAAGGGTTAGAAACCCACAACGTATCATTGCACTTTAAAAATGCCCATGCCTGTAATATTAGTCATCTAAATAATTTTTGTGGAATCAAACTGATTACCCCTAATTGGAGAACCAACGATGGGGAAAAACAATTGGCAAAAATGGAGATGAAGACCATCTATGAGCTAAAAACCTTGGTCCCAAATGGGCTAAATGTAGAATTTGAAATGAAATGGTTTCTCTGATTGAAGTCCATCTCTGTCAAAAGGATGAATAGTATCTAAATGTAATGGTGTATATGGGAGATTTAAGCATTGGTTGATATTATGATTATATGGAATTCAGCTGTTCGATTCACCACTAACATATTTTTCTTTATGTTGTTTTTGTCTTTTACTATGAAAATATATGAATAAGTTATCCCTGTGCTGTGGGAAACGGGTTATACATCCCAGGGAACTTCCTGCTTTGCGTTCCATCTAGCCGGAAATACGTCAGCGCAGAAAGGAACTGACGTGGGACAACGGTTTCCATGGCCACAAGCGCGGGGAAGGACTGCCTGACGATGCGGTTTCCAGGACAACATACAGGAAACACGTCATCGTCTGTAGAGTACCATCAGAGTCACGCAATCTTACGGAGATATGTATGCCTCCCGTGGAGCCGGAACCGGAAGTGACGACCCGCGACAGCACAGCGTGATTATGTGGATATAAAATCCGGACTGGAAGGGACTCGTCCATATAGAATAAATGGGGACTTTTATTAAGGGCGTTCCGGGACGGAGTTTGTGGAACACCAATTAATGTGAAAACCTATTTTTCTTTTTGTTGCTTGTTTTAATTTGATATGTAATATGGAAGGAACTATGTATAAATATTCAAGAATACAGTGATAGCAATTTTAAACATTAGAATTATGTCTATAACAGATGCCCATACCAGTGGTGTCTGATTGGTTTGTAAAATGGGAGGGAAGCTCAGTTGGGTTTAAAAGGCCGACTGGATAGGTCCCAAACATGCCCTGAGGAAGGATTTTTTCCGAAACGCGTTGGCTTTTATCTATTTTTACCCAGGTCTAAAGGTTTGTCTTCTATTTTTGATCTCCCCGATCAGGAACCCAGGCAGTAAGTGCCAAAAATTCGTTAAAGGAATTTTTTTGGGGTGAAATTTTCACCATCGGTTCCGAAGGGAGCATAGAGGGACAAACCCAGACGGCCTTGTTGGGGTACAATTGTATGTTTTTTATTGTATGTGAACTTTTTTATTAAAACCGCACTTTTTACCACTGTGGACGCATGGTACTTTGGAAATCGAGTGCTTGAGATTGGAAAGAAGTGGTTCCTCTCCATTACCCATTCAGCGAATGCTGACTACAAAAGAAACCTTTCAAGGAACATAGGGATATACCCTAAGGTGAGCGTCACAATAAGGGAGAGGGTGCCTTCAGATTGTGGTGGATATGGTGTGATATATGAAGATCTTAAAGAAACCTTTCAGAGCATATAGGGCTCATATATGAGGTGAGCGTCTTGTAAAGAAGGGTTATAGAAAAAGAAGACCATTGGAAAGTATTGTGAAAAGATACCTTTATGTGTGTACCATCACTCAAAAGGAGGTCAGTTTGGAGGTGCGAACTGCCCGGAGAACAGTGAACATCGTTTATTAAAGTATACTTTGTACAGAAATTTTTGAGAAAGGAGGAAATTCCTTTCATCACTAGGATTAGGAGCGCTTGTGTACTACCCTATTTTCTGTAATATATATGTACTCTGGAAGTGGTGTTTCCAAAGGGTCTTAGTGCAAAGCTGCTATAAGGGCGCGAGTTACTACTCTCTTTTTTTCCTTTTGTAAACCTATTGTGATGCCTGTGGCTACTACTGACTTGGAGGATTCCGAGTTGCTTGATGTGGTCAGGGCTTTGAAGGTTTATGTAGCCAGAACGGCTAGGGTCAGGAAAACAGTCTTTGTTAATCCTGTATGCTTCCAACAAGCTTGGTGCTCCTGCTTCAAAGCAAACTATTGCTCGCTGGATCTGTAACACGATTCAGCAGGCTCATTCTGCGGCTGGATTGCCGCTGCCAAAATCAGTTAAGGCCCATTCCACTAGGAAGGTGGGCTCTTGGGCGGCTGCCCGAGGGGTCTCGGCATTACAGCTTTGCCGAGCGGCTACTTGGTCAGGTTCAAACACTTTTGCAAAGTTCTATAAGTTTGATACCCTGGCTGAGGAGGACCTTGTGTTTGCTCAATCGGTGCTGCAGAGTCATCCGCACTCTCCTGCCCGTTTGGGAGCTTTGGTATAATCCCCATGGTCCTTACGGAGTCCCCAGCATCCACTAGGACGTTAGAGAAAATAAGATTTTACTTACCGGTAAATCTATTTCTCGTAGTCCGTAGTGGATACTGGGCGCCCGTCCCAAGTGCGGGCTTCTTCTGCAATACTTGTATATAGTTATTGCTGCAATAAGGGTTATGTTATAGTTGCATCAGGGTTGTACTGATGCTCTGTTGTTGTTCATACTGTTGACTGGGTAAGTTTATCACAAGTTATACGGTGTGATTGGTGTGGCTGGTATGTATCTTGCCCTGGATTACCAAAATCCTTTCCTTGTACTGTCAGCTCTTCCGGGCACAGTTTCTCTAACTGAGGTCTGGAGGAGGGACATAGAGGGAGGAGCCAGAGCACACCAGAATCTAAGTTCTTTCTTAAAGTGCCCATGTCTCCTGCGGAGCCGCTATTCCCCATGGTCCTTTCAGGAACCCCAGCATCCACTACGGACTCCGAGAAATAGAATTATCGGCAAGTAAATTCTTATTTTTATATATATATATATATATATATATATATATATATATATATATCTCTATAAGTGGGTATGTGTTGGATGTGCTGTCCAGTGCGGTATAAAATAGGGGGATCTAGTTGTGTATGAATTGTACAATATGAAACAGGTACGTGAAAGGAGAACTCTATGAACCAGTGAGATAAGAAGGGCGAGAGTAGATGTATATGAGATAGAGATATAATGTATGACGTGATTAATATATGTTCTGCGTGCTGTCTTTAGATTAATGTCTCAGCAGGCAGATACTGTACTTGGGCTCATAAGTCCACCAGGTCACGGGTTCAAATCCTTGTGTGACGTTGGCGTTATCTTTAGCTGCTGCGTAGGTCCTGTGGTTACAGGAAATTGTATATACAGGCAGCGCATAAAGTGTGTGGGACACACATTTCCCTATTAACCCCTGGTGTGCGTGTTCTAACCCTGTATTACTTGTGTGCAGGATAATGCTGCTGTGTGACTGACCTGAATTACATAAACCCTCTAAAATATATGGGGGAGATGTACTAAGCCTTGGATAGTGATAAAATGGAGAGAGATAAAGTACCAGCCAATCAGCTCCTACCTACCATGTTATATGCTGTGTTTGAAAAATGACAGGAACTGGTTGGTTGCTTTATCTCTCTCCATTTTATCACTCTTCAAGGCTTAGTACATCTGCCCTATTATTCTTGGCCCCACTACAGGTCCATGTCAACCAGTGTTGCCCAAAGAGTTGTGCCTAACTTATATCATTACACGCTGTATACAGTATGATATGTAACGCAGCGTTATGATGATAGGGATTCGCTCTAACAGATTTGTCCCGCAAACACCACATAGAACCCCTGAATTGATGAGTTGTTTTTTTTTCTATTAAGCCACTGCTCCAGTTAATGAGCTAAAAACATTACCAGAAGGCAGATCAGATTCTTCTATGCACTGGCATTGCCCCTTTAAGAGTGGCCAACAGGAATGCTGTGGCCCTGATGCTGGATGATTTATCTGCGGGATATTGTGAGGGCTCCCAAACTGGTGACGCAAGTGGGGCCAGCGTTGGGAGAGATTATAGGGCTGTTGCATGGTAGAGTAGTGCTGAGCGTGTATACGTGGATACATGAGGACAAACAGTGAGGCTGTAAAAACAGAACAACTAAATTAGCTTAGTGGCCCCTTCATCAGATAGCTGCGCCTGTAACAGGATGTTTATGATGTAGATCTTATGATAATTATCACAGTCTCAAGAGCCAGGTAGCCAATGCACTTTACACTCTACTGGTGGTGCCAAACTTTTTGGAAGCCTTCGGTGGATGCAGACGTACCTGACCCTATTACTGAACTTGGTATTTTACTTCCAACATCCCGTAGCCTGGTATAGTAAGCACAGAACCTGGACTTCTAAATAGCAGAGTAATGTGATGTTGCTTGGCGAGCCATATTTTACTCTTGCCTATCTGGATAAGTGTTTGGAAGTATGCCAGGGTCCATGGTTCCTGTTTTATATGATTGTTTATGGTACAGGCAGCTGTATTGTGTCAATTCAATTGTTTTGGGTGCCCGTCAGAGCAATTCAGTTGTTGCTCCGATTGGGCGCCCATTACTGTTGACGCGCCCAAAAGCACCGGTTTAATCCGCGCAAAGCGGCTAAACCCTTCTAAAGTCCTGGTTACGGCACCCAAACCACAGAGTTTTCTCTCATTTTTTTCTCACCACCTCAACAGGCTGTGAGAAGACATGTGTCTCCCGTGACTAATGGGAGCTCAATCAGAGCAACAATTGAATTGCTCCGTCAGACGCCCATTAGTTAACGCGTCAGTAAAACAACTGAGTTCCCCTATAGTTGTCTTGGGTGTCTAGGAATATCAAACCTCTATGGTTTCTCTAAATATGTCTGTTCTGCGTTGTGGCTTGTACAGTAGATTGTCCTCTGTTTCAATAACACATCCTATGTTGGGCTGGATCAGTGTTATCTGATTGGATCTGTGACCAGTTTGGCCATGTACTTAGAGGCTCAGGTTGTAGAAATCCAGCCATAATGCGTTCATTCAGTCAGAGTGGAGATTGGCCAAACATGCTTTTCTCCCAAGGCAGATAATATTCAATATGATCGGATTTTCTTAAGGTTGGAACCGCACACGGGGGGTGATTCCGAGTTGTTCGCTCGCTAGCTGCTTTTAGCAGCATTGCACACGCTAAGCCGCCGCCCTCTGGGAGTGTATCTTAGCTTAGCAGAATTGCGAACGAAAGATTCGCTAATTTTCTTGTAACGATTACCCCGCAGTTTCTGAGTAGCTCCAGATTTACTTTGCCATTGCGACCACCTCAGTCCTTTTCGTTCCTGGTTTGACGTCACAAACACACCCAGCGTTCGCCCAGCCACTCCCCCGTTTCTCCAGCCACTCCCGCGTTTTTCCCTGAAACGCCTGCGTTTTTCCGCACACTCCTAGAAAACGGCCAGTTTCCGCCTAGAAACACCCACTTCCTGTCAATCACACTACGATCAGCAGAACGATGAAAAAACTTCGTTACGCCGTGAGTAAAATAGCAAACTTTTGTGCTAATTTACTTGGCGCAGGTACATTGCGCATGCGCAGTTTGCGATTAATCGCTCCGTAGTGAAAAAAAATAATTAGCGAACAACTCAGAATGAACCTCACTGTGCAGAGTTTGGCCAGACGGTAAAATACGCCAAAACAAACAGACTTGGGGGTGTATTCAAATGGTGTCGAAAACTGCCGTCTGTCGAAAAGACGGCAGTTTTCGACTTTTTAAGGTCGAATCTCGATTCGACCTATTCAGTCCTATTCGACAAGTCGTGGAATTCGACTTGTCGGAAAGCACGTGGATCGGCGGTATAGCTGCCGATCCACGTGCTTGTGTTGAAATTTTCGACCATAAAAAAATGTCGGACTGAGATGTGAGACCTAGAGGAGGAGAGGGGGGGGGGGGGGGGGAGCCGCAGGGAGACGGGGGACACCCGCGGACATACAGGGGAATGAAGCGCTACAGCAGGATATCTCACAGCCGCGCCAGCTCCAGCAAGTGAGGTCACGCTTGCTGGAGCTGGGTGGACACTGCCATGAGGTCGGGGCGGCTGTGTGACATCCTCCTGCTGCGCTACTGTAGCGCTGATCACCTCCGTCTCGCCGTGGCTCCCCCCTCTCCTCCTCTGGGTCCCTCATCTCAATTCGACTTTTTAAAAGTCGAATTGAGATGAGATTGAATAGGGGTTTTCGAATCCATTCCGACAAATGCATATCGGAATGGATCCGACCCTAATTGAATATACCCCTTGGAGGCAGAGGCGTTTATTTGTGAGGAATGGTCCAGTATCACACCAGATGTTACTGACTTATGCACTAATGAGGATACTGTGTAATAATGCACTGATAACCTACTCATACTGTGACTTATGATTTTGCAGGCAATGGTGGCTTGCTATCCTGGCAATGGGATGGGATATGTACGACATGTGGATAACCCAAACAGAGATGGACGCTGCTTAACTTGCATATACTACCTAAATCAAAACTGGGACACCAAGGTATGTCTGCTCAGCAATGCGTACACTACTCTACCAGGTAACCCAAGACGAAGAGTTCAATTTATATATTCATTCTAGCAATGAATCTAGCAGAAGTGTATGCACTGTGTCCTTAGTCTAATACAAGGCTAGGTGCACCCTTTCAGAAGATGTCTCCTTACCCTCTCTCTAATGCATAAAACCAAGTATAAGTTTCTGGTAGCTAGACAGTGGACTCTTGGGGCCTGAGTCGGACGCAGTTGTGATATAGGACGCACTGGAGTGATCCCCCCCCCCCCTCCAATTCTACTCGTGCGTTTAAGTTGCATTGCACATGCTTCCAGATTCCATATCCTGCTCCATGCCCCAACTAATCAAAATAGTTTCTATTTATGTGACTGAGGGCTCTGATTAGCAATTGTGTATTACATCAAAACTACAACTTACTCCCAACTCAGTCAGTGTAAAGATCTTTTCATTGTGCTTAATACCCATCACACATGTCACTGTAGCTTGCTAGTAAAAGGAATAAAAAAAAAAAAAAAGTCATCAATCAGGTTACACATTGGGGCCCATTTATTTCTATGGGGGATGCTGCCAGATTTACCAAGCTCCGTATTACGAAGCATTACGGGGATTGAACCCCGCTACAATCGCCATCTACAAATATAGGCTACAAATATCAAACTTTACCAGTAGAGTGTTCCCCGGGTGTAGTATGGTATGCCGGCGGCCGGGCTCCCGACGACCAGCATACCGGCGCCGGGAGCCCGACCGCCGGCATACCGACAGTGTGGCGAGCGCAAAGGAGCCCCTTGCGGGCTCGCTGCGCTCTCCACGCTGCACTCGCCACGCTGCGGGCACGGTGCACGCTATTTATTCTCCCTCCAGGGGGGGCGTGGACCCCCACGAGGGAGAATAGCTGTCGGTATGCCGGGTGTCGGGAACCCGGCGCCGGTATACTGTGCGCCGGGATCCCGACATTCGACATACTGAAGACCACCCTGTTCCCCGTTACCATCCACTGCAGTGGAACCACTCATTCACCAGGGCCCCAGCACCACAGTGAGCACATCGCAGGGACAAACATAACTATACTTACCTTCATTAAATGAGCCCCCTTATAAATGTAATGCAAAAACCCTTATTAGGCTTACAGTAACTGACCCTTGTACATAAAAGCCCAGAGTAACAACGGTGTATGACAGTATGATCATTAAAATCTGCAGTAACTTCTTTACTTTTATCCCTGGGGTGGCTCATTATGATATATCCTCACTAGTAAATGAAAATTATATCCTGCTGCTTCCGATTTATTAGGATGTCTTTTAAGCACAATAAGAGGCTAATTAAATGTTCCAGTAATTGGTTGATGTGTCTCGCTGTGTGATGACATGTTCCCTAACCAACCGGAAAGGTTACATAATAATGTGTTGTCCGTGTACATTGGCTGGTTATTCGGCTATTGCTCACCAGCACATTGGGGTAAGTGTGACCCTATGAGTTGCAGGCAGCTGGGAGATGTTGGGTGATTTAACTGCTAGATATATATTGGCAATAATTTAAAGGAAAAGCCAGGCTGGGTTTTGTCTATTAAAAGGATTGTGGGGGGGCGCTACAAACACAGGCTATAACAATATTATACACTCAGATAGCAAATAGTTTATTATAGTAAAAGATAATCGATGTTCTGCTGGAGCAGAGGAGAGTGACTGATCTATAGCTAGGATACTGCTAGGTATCCCATGGGCTGCGTATAGTAAGTACGGCATGTAGTCATGTGACCGCCGGTCACTATACCGATGCCATAATCCCAAGCGTTGGACAGTCGGCATGCCGACTAACAGGGACCACGTCACCCATAGAGTGGGAGTAGAACCTGTTGCGAGTGCAGTGAGTCTCCGAGCCCGCAAGGGGTTTTGTTGCGCTCACCGATGTCGGTATACTGACATTCAGCATCCCGGCGGTAAATCATATCGAACCCATACATTCATACATAAAGTACAGTGGCTAATTCTGAGTTGAGTAACTTTGAATCTGGAACAAGCCATGTAGCACTGGGCAGCTTTATTCTTACACGCTCCCTCTAGCATCTAAATCTCTCTGCACATGTTACATCTCCCCCACTTGCAGTGCAACATGGTTTTACCAAGGTGCAAAGTTCCTTGCTCTGTTCCCAACTCAGAATCGGCCTCTACAACTCCACTGTGCTCTCAGGGCCCGATTCAGCATTGCGTTCGCATGCTGGGGCCTTTTGAAGTTTGTGCACTCACTGCAGCCGCCCCGCACGTGCGCACACAGTCAGATGCAAAAGCCTGATTGATAGAGGCGTTAGCGGGGTGGGAGCGGGCGTTGCGGCGGCGTTAAAGGAGCGTTGACACAGCATTGGGGGGAGGGGTGCCGCTTGGACAACGCAGGCGTGTCTGGACCATTTGTGAGCGGCGGCGGCTGCGTGACGTCACACGCAGCCGCTGCGATCCGAAACACAGCTAGGCTGTATAGGCAGAGGGCTACCCTAAACACTGTGCGATGCTTTTGTATGTTTGCGGAGGAAGGGGGGGGATCCGGCATGCGGGGCGGAATTGCCCTGTGCTGGGCATCCCCCCTACATGTCGGGGTAACGGATAGTAGATTTGCGTTTTTTCGCACATCTTCGATCATTGCTGAATTAGGCCCTCAGTACGGGATGCAAACCCAGAGAGGTGTGCTAGAGTTTGTCAATCTATGGATTTCCCCTATGGTGATGCTAGATTGGTCTTTTGGGCAGTTGCAGACTTCCGTCATAATAAACATCCAGCTTTGGGAATGTTGAGGTAGTTGCGAGTATTGTACAAAGCAGTATGAATATACAGTACGTCTCTTCACCACAGCAGCACAACAGTAATCCCAGCAGAGTAATAATCATAAAAAAAGCTGTTTGCTGTAATGTGCTGTATAAACACTGACAAAAGCAAGGTAATGGTTGGGTTGTCCGCTTTCATACAGAGACTAAGGGGGACATTTACTAAGCAGTGATAAGAGCAGAGAAGTGAGCCAGTGGAGTAGTTGCCCATGGCAACCAATCAGCACTGAAGTAACATCTATAATTTGCATATTATAAAATGATAGAGCTGCTGATTGGTTGATGGGTCAACTTTCTACACTCGCTCACTTCTCCGCTCTTATCACAGCTTAGTAAATGTCCCCTTAAAACTGCTTTTAAAATATAGATAAGGGTCTGCAGCACAAGGATTTGTGCATGAGTTAATTTATTAATTTACGTTTGTGTTACCGTACAGAACAAAAACCGTTAACAATGTACAGATGTGTCCTCATACACTGTTACTGCTGTCACTCCATGCTGTGCGAGACATCTGGCGCGAGTGAGCCGCCGGGTCCCGTGCGACTCTGCCAGTGCCGGGCGTCCTTTTTACTTGAAAATGCGTCCTAGTTGCAAACAGATATAGAAATGTCGTGAACCGGGACAGTCTCCTGCTGCGTCTAGTCACATCACAGCACGAAGACATTTTCAGGCAAAAAAACACCCGGCACTAGCAGAGTTGCATGGGACCTGGCGGCTCAGTGTGCCAGGTGTCTCGCGCAGCATGGTGTATTGAGGTTAGGTGTATGAGGACACATATAGGATTCCAAATCATACTGAAATAAAGCTTGTGTACATAACACTTAGGGGGTCATTCCGAGTTGATAACTAGCAGAAAATGTTTGCTGCGCAGCGATGATGCAAAAAAAGTAACTTCTGCGCATGCGTATGCGCAACGTACTTTCACAACGGCCGATGTAGTTTTACACAAGGTCTAGCGAAGCTTTTCAGTCGCACTGCTGGCCGCAGAGTGATTGACATGTAGTGGGCGTTTCTGTGTGTCAACTGACCGTTTTCAGGGAGTGTTCGAAAAAACGCACGCGTGCCAGAAAAAACGCAGGCGTGGCTGGCCGAACGCAGGGCGTGTTCGTGACGTCAAAACAGGAACTGAACAGTCTGAAGTGACCGCAAGTTCTGAGTAGGTCTGAAGCTACTCTGAAACTGCACAAAATTATTTTGTAGCCACTGTGCGATCCTTTCTCTAACGTCCTAGTGGATGCTGGGGACTCCGTAAGGACCATGGGGAATAGACGGGCTCCGCAGGAGACATGGGCACTTTAAGAAAGAATTTAGATTCTGGTGTGCTCTGGCTCCTCCCTCTGCCCCTCCTCCAGACCTCAGTTTGAATCTGTGCCCGGACGAGCTGGGTGCTGTTCAGTGAGCTCTCCTGAGCTTGCTGTGAGAAAGTATTTTGTTAGGTTTTTTATTTTCAGGGAGCTCTGCTGGCAACAGACTCCCTGCATCGTGGGACAGAGGGGAGAGAAGCAGCCCTACTCTCTGAAGCTAGGTCCTGCTTCTTAGGCTACTGGACACCATTAGCTCCAGAGAGATCGTACACAGGATCTCACCCCCGTCGTCCGATCCCAGAGCCGCGCCGCCGTCCCCCTCGCAGAGCCGGAAGACAGAAGCCGGGTGAGTATGAGAAGCAAGAAGACTTCGAAATCGGCGGCAGAAGACTCCGGTCTTCACTGAGGTAGCGCACAGCACTGCAGCTGTGCGCCATTGCTCCCACACACCTCACATACTTCGGTCACTGTAAGGGTGCAGTGCGCAGGGGGGGCGCCCTGGGCAGCATTTGGACCTCTTTTTGGCAAAAGTGAACATATACACAGTTGGGCACTGTATATATGTATGAGCCCCCGCCAAGAAAATACATATTTAAGCGGGACAGAAGCCCGCCGTCGAGGGGGCGGGGCTTCTTCCTCAGCACTCACCAGCGCCATTTTTTCTCCACAGCTCCGCTGAGAGGAAGCTCCCCAGGCTCTCCCCTGCAGATACACGGTAGAAGAGGGTAAAAAGAGAGGGGGGGGCACATAATTAGGCGCAAAAATCAATATAACAGCAGCTACTGGGTTAACATTAAGTTACTGTGTTATTCCTGGGTTTAGAGCGCTGGGGTGTGTGCTGGCATACTCTCTCTCTGTCTCTCCAAAGGGCCTTGTGGGGGAACTGTCTTCAAAAAGGGCATTCCCTGTGTGTGTGGTGTGTCGGTACGCTTGTGTCGACATGTTTGACGAGGAAGGCTATGTGGAAGCAGAGCGGGAGCAAATGAATGTGGTGTCTCCGCCGACGGCGCCGACACCTGACTGGATGGATATGTGGAAGGTTTTAAATGATAATGTTAATTCCTTGCATAAAAGGTTGGAGGACACCCTGTCTGAGGAACTTCATACCTTAGACAAGGATACTATACTATTGTAGTGTTCACTCTAGGAATTTTTTAGGGCAGGGTGCTGATCACGGGTAGGGCACATTTTTCATTCGGGAGGGCACATTTTTCGTTCGGGAGGGCACATTTTTCAATTAGAAGGGCAAAATTAGGTACATACTATAATGCTTGGTCCTCCCATTCCCACATGATAAAGAATGGGCAGTGCGCGCCAAAGGCGAAAATTTAGGGGCGTTGTTTTTCGTGGGGTTAGGGGCATGGCCACATAATAGTGGCAATTCACATTACACCACACAATAGTGCAGCTAATACACACTGCACCAGGTAGAACCTCCTATACACACTGCGTCAGGTAGAGCACGTTATACATATTGCGCCAGGCAGAGCACATTCTACACTTTGCGCCAGGCAGAGCACGTTATACACATTGCGCCAGGTAGAGAGCACTGAGACACACTGCACCAGGTAGAGAGCACTGAGACACACTGCACCAGGTAGAGAGCACTGAGACACACTGCACCAGGTAGAGAGCACTGAGACACACTGCACCAGGTAGAGAGCACCGAGAAACATTGCACCAGGTAGAGAGCACTGAGAAACATTGCACCAGGTAGAGAGCACCGAGAAACATTGCACCAGGTAGAGAGCACCGAGAAACATTGCACCAGGTAGAGAGCACCGAGAAACATTGCACCAGGTAGAGAGCACCGAGAAACATTGCACCAGGTAGAGAGCACTGAGAAACATTGCACCAGGTAGAGAGCACTGAGAAACATTGCACCAGGTAGAGAGCACCGAGAAACATTGCACCAGGTAGAGAGCACCGAGAAACATTGCACCAGGTAGAGAGCACCGAGAAACATTGCACCAGGTAGAGAGCACCGAGAAACATTGCACCAGGTAGAGAGCACCGAGAAACATTGCACCAGGTAGAAAGCACTGAGACACATTGGAGGAGGAGGGGGGGGGGGGGTAGATGGTTCCGCACACACATAAGACAAGGGGTAGTGGGGCCACACACAGGGGGTTGGGGGGGGCAGGAGGGCACAAGGTGTCACACACACGGGGGGGGGGGGCGCACAAACCAGGGTGAGGGGGGTAAAGTGTGCCACACACAAAGGCTGGGGGTAAATGGGGTCACATGCAGGGGGTGGGGGCAGGATATGGCAATGCATTAAAATACATGTTCATTACTTTGTGTGTATCTACTTACTCACACTCTGGCAGCTGAGGGTCACACTCCGGTAGATGGGTACGCTGGCCAGTGGCACTGGCTGGTGGGAGATGGGGGCTGCCCGCGGGTGTCTGGCCATGCACACAGAGAGGAGGGAGGGCTGGGTTTGCCTCGGCGGGAGAGGCAAACCCAGCCCTCCTGTCTCTCGCAGAGGAGGGGAGATGCGGCGGCTGACAACTAAGGACGGACGAGGTGGGCGGGCGGGACGGACGAGGTGGGCGGGACAGATGGGGCGGTACAGACGGGGCGGGCCGCGGAGGTCTCTGTCTCTCATGCAGGGAGACAGTGTGACTGTGATTAAGCACACTGGATTACTGCAGTAATGTGTCCGGTGGCTTGGCGGGGTCCGGCGGGCAGCAAAGTGCGGGGCGGGAGGGCGCACACAAATGGGCAGGGCGGCATTCAGGTGTCTAAAAAAGGGGCAGGGCGCAGCGCCCTGTGAAAGACACCTAGAGTGAACACTACTATTGACCCTGGGGCATATAAAAGACGCTGTCCTATATATGAGAGATGCTCAAAGAGACATTAGTCTACTGGGTTCTAGAATAAATGCTATGTCGATTTCTGCCAGAAGGGTCCTGTGGACTCGGCAATGGACAGGTGATGCCGACTCAAAAAGGCACATGGAGGTTTTACCTTACAAGGGTGAGGAATTGTTTGGGGAGGGTCTTTCGGACCTGGTCTCCACAGCTACTGCTGGAAAGTCAAATTTTTTGCCATATGTTTCCTCACAGCCTAATAAAGCACCGTATTACCAAATGCAGTCCTTTCGATCACAGAAAAGCAAGAAAGTCTGAGGTGCGTCCTTTCTTGCCAGGGGCAGGGGCAGAGGAAAGAAGCTGCACAACACAGCTAGTTCCCAGGAAAAGAAGTCCTCCCCGGCTTCCACAAAATCCACCGCATGACGCTGGGGCTCCACAGGCGGAGCTAGGCCTGGTGGGGGAGCGTCTCCGAAATTTCAGCCACAAGTGGGTTCACTCCCAGTTGGATTCCTGGGCAATAGATATTGTGTCTCAGGGATACAAGCTGGAATTCGAAGAGATGCCCCCTCACCGATACCTCAAATCGGCCCTGCCAGCTTCCCCCCTCGAGAGGGAAATAGTGTTAACTGCAATTCACAAATTGTATCTTCAACAGGTGGTGGTCAAGGTTCCCCTCCTTCAACAAGGAAGGGGTTATTATTCGACCATGTTTGTAGTACTGAAACCGGACGGTTCGGTCAGACCCATATTGAATTTAAAATCCCTGAACATGTACCTGAAAAGGTTCCGGTTCAAGATGGAATCGCTGAGAGCGGTCATCGCAAGCCTGGAAGGTGGGGATTTTATGGTGTCTCTGGACATAAAGGATGCATACCTTCATGTCCCCATTTATCCACCTCATCAGGCGTACCTCAGATTTGTGGTACAGGATTGTCATTACCTATTTCAGACGTTGCCGTTTGGTCTCTCCACGGCTCCGAGAATATTTACCAAGGTAATGGCGGAAATGATGGTACTCCTGCGGAAGTAAGGGGTCACAATTATCCCATACTTGGACGATCTCCTCATAAAAGCGAGGTCAAGAGAGCAGTTGCTGATCAGCATAGCACGTTCTCTGGAAGTGTTACGGCAACACGGCTGGATTCTAAATATTCCAAAGTCGCAGTTGATTCCTACGACTCGTCTGCCTTTACTGGGCATGATTCTGGACACAGACCAGAAAAGGGTTTATCTCCCGATAGAGAAAGCTCAGGAACTCATGACACTAGTCGGAAACCTATTAAAACCAAAAAAGGTGTCAGTGCATCACTGCACTCGAGTCCTGGGAAAGATGGTGGCATCATACGAGGCCATTCCCTTCGGCAGGTTCCATGCGAGGACCTTTCAATGGGACTTACTGGACAAATGGTCCGGATCACATCTTCAGATGCATCGGTTAATCACCCTATCCCCCAGGGCCAGGGTGTCTCTCCTGTGGTGGCTGCAGAGTGCTCACCTTCTCGAGGGCCGCAGATTCGGCATTCAGGACTGGGTCCTGGTGACCACGGATGCAAGCCTCCGAGGGTGGGGAGCAGTCACACAGGGAAGAAATTTCCAAGGTCTGTGGTCAAGTCAGGAGACTTGCCTTCACATCAACATCCTGGAACTAAGGGCAATATTCAACGCCCTACGTCAAGCGGAGACCCTGCTTCGCGACCAACCGGTTCTGATTCAGTCAGACAACATCACCGCTGTGGCTCATGTAAACCGACAAGGCGGCACAAGGAGCAGGGTGGCAATGGCGGAAGCCACCAGAATTCTTCGCTGGGCGGAGAATCACGTAAGCGCACTGTCAGCAGTGTTCATTCCGGGAGTGGACAACTGGGAAGCAGACTTCTTCAACAGGCACGACCTCCACCCGGGAGAGTGGGGACTTCATCAAGAAGTCTTCACGCAGATTGCAAGTCGTGGGAACTGCCATAGGTGGACATGATGGCATCCCGCCTCAACAAAAAGCTACAGAGGTTTTGCGCCAGGTCAAGAGACCCTCAGGCGATAGCTGTGGACGCACTGGTGACACCGTGGGTGTTCCAGTCGGTCTATGTATTTCCTCCTCTTCCTCTCATATCCAAGGTGCTGAGAATCATAAGAAAAAGAGGAGTGAGAACAATACTCATTGTTCCGGATTGGCCAAGGAGGACTTGGTATCCAGATCTGCAAGAAATGCTCACAGAGGAACCGTGGCCTCTTCCTCTAAGACAGGACTTGTTGCAACAGGGGCCCTGTCTGTTCCAAGACTTACCGCGGCTGCGTTTGACGGCATGGCGGTTGAACGCCGGATCCTAGCAGAGAAAGGCATTCCGGATGAGGTTATTCCTACGCTGATAATGGCTAGGAAGGACGTGACAGCTCAACATTATCACCGTATATGGCGAAAATATGTTGCTTGGTGTGAGGCCAGGAATGCCCCTACGGAGGAATTCCAGCTGGGCCGTTTCCTTCACTTCCTACAGTCAGGAGTGACTTTGGGCCTAAAATTGGGTACCATTAAGGTCCAGATTTCGGCCCTATCCATTTTCTTTCAAAAAGAGCTGGCTTCTCTACCTGAAGTTCAGACCTTTGTAAAGGGAGTGCAGCATATTCAGTCCCCTTTTGTGCCTCCAGTGGCACCTTGGGATCTTAACGTGGTGTTGAGTTTCCTGAAATCCCACTGGTTTGAACCACTCAAAACGGTGGAATTGAAATATCTCACGTGGAAGGTGGTCATGCTACTAGCCTTGGCTTCGGCTAGGCGTGTGTCAGAATTGGCGGCTTTGTCACATAAAAGCCCCTATCTGGTTTTCCATGCGGATAGAGCAGAATTGAGGACCCGTCCACAATTCCTGCCGAAAGTGGTTTCATCTTTTCATATAACCCAACCTATTGTGGTGCCTGTGGCTACTACTGACTTGGAGGATTCCGAGTTGCTTGATGTGGTCAGGGCTTTGAAGGTTTATGTAGCCAGAACGGCTAGGGTCAGGAAAACAGAGTCTTTGTTTATCCTGTATGCTTCCAACAAGCTTGGTGCTCCTGCTTCAAAGCAAACTATTGCTCGCTGGATCTGTAACACGATTCAGCAGGCTCATTCTGCGGCTGGATTGCCGCTGCCAAAATCAGTTAAGGCCCATTCCACTAGGAAGGTGGGCTCTTCTTGGGCGGCTGCCCGAGGGGTCTCGGCATTACAGCTGTGCCGAGCGGCTACTTGGTCAGGTTCAAACACTTTTGCAAAGTTCTATAAGTTTGATACCCTGGCTGAGGAGGACCTTGTATTTGCTCAATCGGTGCTGCAGAGTAATCCGCACTCACCCGCCCGTTTGGGAGCTTTGGTATAATCCCCATGGTCCTTACGGAGTCCCCAGCATCCACTAGGACGTTAGAGAAAATAAGATTTTACTTACCGTAAAATCTATTTCTCGTAGTCCGTAGTGGATGCTGGGCGCCCGTCCCAAGTGCGGACTTCTTCTGCAATACTTGTATATAGTTATTGCTGCAATAAGGGTTATGTTATAGTTGCATCAGGGTTGTACTGATGCTCTGTTGTTGTTCATACTGTTGACTGGGTAAGTTTATCACAAGTTATACGGTGTGATTGGTGTGGCTGGTATGTATCTTGCCCTGGATTACCAAAATCCTTTCCTTGTACTGTCAGCTCTTCCGGGCACAGTTTCTCTAACTGAGGTCTGGAGGAGGGACATAGAGGAAGGAGCCAGAACACACCAGAATCTAAATTCTTTCTTAAAGTGCCCATGTCTCCTGCGGAGCCCGTCTAATCCCCATGGTCCTTACGGAGTCCCCAGCATCCACTACGGACTACGAGAAATAGATTTACCGGTAAATAAAATCTTATTTTCGTTCGCACTTCTGTTAAGCTAAAATACACTCCCAGTGGTAGTCGGCATAGCGTTTGCACGGCTGCTAAAAACAGCTAGCGAGCGATCAACTCGGAATGACCCCTCTAATGCATTGTAGTGCTGATAAGATCCCATCTATAACCATATATATATATATATATATATATATATATATATATATTTCTCTCTCTCGCTATTTAGGTCCATGGTGGGCTCCTACAAATCTTCCCAGAAGGCCGTTCCGTTGTCGCCAATATTGAGCCATTATTTGACCGGTTATTGATATTCTGGTCCGATCGCCGTAATCCTCATGAAGTAAAACCAGCCTATGCCATGCGGTGAGTGCCTGCGTGTCATGGGACTTGTGCTCTGTAGCAGATTATAGGAGTCAGTATGCGTGATCTGACTGTCTGCCAATGGAATGGGGTTCCACAGTAAGACTGAAAACTAAACCTTCATTTTTTTTACATTCTAATTGTGTAGATCCAGAGCAGGGACAAATTTGGAGGGGGGAAGGGGGGTGTTTCCAAATAATTAATGTAAAAAAAAACAAAAAATACGCGTACATTGTTTCCGACTTGGGTGAGAGAAAGCAATAATAGGTTAAAGCAAAGACAAACATCAAACCCCTACCTTTAAATGTAGATTTACAGTAGCACAAGAGCCAGCTAACTCCTACTCCACATACAATTACTATAATCCTCTTTTAAACTTGTTAGTGGGGAAACATTAATGCATGTTGCTAAGGACACTGAGAGTTCCAGAATTATTATTTCTCTTACGTCCTAGAGGATGCTGGGGACTCCGTAAGGACCATGGGGTATAGATGGGCTCCGCAGGAGATAGGGCACCTAAAAAGAACTTTGACTATGGGTGTGCACTGGCTCCTCCCTCTATGCCCCTCCTCCAGACCTCAGTTAGATCTTGTGCCCAGAGGAGAATGGGTGCACTGCAGAGAGCTCTCCAGAGTTTTCTGTTGAAGAATTTTGTTAGGTTTTTTATTTTCAGGGAGTCCTGTTGGCAACAGGCTCCCTGCATCGTGGGACTGAGGAGAGAGAAGCAGAGCTGGCTTGTCAAGTTGGGCACTGCTTCTAAGGCTACTGGACACCATTAGCTCCAGGGGGAGTCGGAACACAGGTCTCACCTGGGGTTCGTCCCGGAGCCGCGCCGCCGTCCTCCTCACAGATGCCGAAGAAAGAAGCCGGATGAGAGACATCTTAGGCGGCATGAGACATCAGATCTTCATGAGGTAAGGCGCGCAGCGGTAAGCTGCGCGCCATTGCTCCCAGTCACACACACACACACAGAGCAGCACTGAAGGGTGCAGGGCGCAGGGGGGGGGCACCCTGGGCAGCAATAAACCTCACATTTGGGCAAATACAGTTTGATTAGGCTGCGGAGGCAGTAAATCTATGATCCCCCGCCATTTTTATTAAAAAATCACTGGGACCGAAGCCCGCCGTCGGGTGGGCGGGGCTTGATCCTCAGCACTAACCAGTGCCATTTTCTCCACAGAAGCTGCATAAGGAAAACGCTGGCTCCCTGGTCTCTCCCCTGCTGAACTTCACAGGCTGGAAAAAAGAGGAGGGGGCACATTAGCGACGCAGTGAGTGGGAATTGGCATATTATATATAGAAAAGCGCTATCTGGACATATTTTTCCAGTGTTTTTAAGCGCTGGTGTGTGCTGGCATACTCTCTCTCTGTCTCTCCTTAGGGCCTGGTTGGGGTTTTGTCCCCTTATAGGTTAATCCCTGTGTGTGTGGGGTGTCGGTATGTGTGTGTCGACATGTCTGAGGCGGAAGGCTTCTCCAAGGAGGAGGTGGAGCAAATGAGTGGTGAGTCCCTGTCGGTTGTGCCGACTCCAGATTGGATGGACACGTGGCATATGTTGAATGCAAGTGTGGCTTCTTTACATAAAAGGCTTGATAAGGCTGAAATAGGGGGGACATCAGGGGGTCAATCCTCGGATTGGACCGACTCACAGGGCCCGTCGGGCTCTCAAAAGCGTCCCTTAACACAAGACACTACTACCGACACGGATTCTGATTCCAGTGTCGACTATGACGAAGTAAAATTGCACTCTAGGGTGACTAAAACCATTCAGTGTATGATTGTGGCAATAAGGGATGTGTTGCATACTGTGGATGAACCCTCGGTCCCCGACACAAGGGTACACATGTTTAAGGAAAAGAAACAGATTATTAACTTTCCCACATCTCATGAATTAAATGAATTCTTTGGAAAAGCTTGGGAGACTCCGGATAAGAGACCGCAGATCCCCAAAAGAATTTATATGGCATACCCATTCCCTAAGCTGGACAGGGAGATTTGGGAATCACCCCCCACTGTGGACAAGGCCTTGACGCGCTTGTCCAAGAAAGTGGCGCTACCGTCTCCTGACACAGCAGCCCTTAAGGACCCTGCAGATCGCAGGCAAGAAACTACCTTAAAGTGTATTTATTCTCATACGGGTGCTGTGCTAAGATCGACAATTGCGTCGGCATGGGTGTGTAGCGCAATTGCAGCTTGGACAGATGAGCTGACAGATCAATTTGATAATATGGATAAGGATACTATATTCCTAACTCTAGCCCATATTAAAGACGCAGTCTTATTTATGAGGGATGCTCAAAGGGACATTGGATTGCTAGCTTCTAGGGCCAATGCCATGTCTGTCTCAGCGAGAAGATCCTTATGGACTCGCCAATGGACGGGTGATGCGGATTCCAAAAAACATATGGAAGTACTACCCTATAAGGGTGATGTATTGTTTGGGGATGGGCTGACGGACCTGGTTTCCACAGCTACAGCAGGTAAATCAAATTTTTTACCATATATTCCCCAACAGCAAAAGAAAGTAACACCCTATCAGATGCAGTCCTTTCGGTCGCACAAGTCCAAAAGAGGTCGGGGATCCTCTTTCCTCGCCAGAGGTAAGGGCAGAGGCAAGAGAGCACCTGCTTCGGCAGGTGCCCAGGAACAAAAGTCCTCCCCGGCTGCTCCAAAACCCACAGCATGACGCTGGGGCTCCCCTGAGGGAGTCCGCACCGGTGGGGGCACGTCTTCGACTTTTCAGTCAGGCCTGGGTCAGTTCGGACCTGAATCCCTGGGTGTTGGAAATAGTTTCCCAGGATTACAAATTGGAATTCGAGGAGGTGCCCCCGTGCCGATTTTTAAAATCGTCCCTACCAGCTTCCACATCGGAAAGGGATATAGTGTTAGCTGCAATTCACACGCTGTGTACACAGCAAGTGATAATCAAGGTTCCCCTGCACCAGCAGGGAAGAGGTTACTACTCAACCCTATTTGTGGTCCCGAAACCGGACGGTTCGGTCAGACCTATTTTAAGTCTGAAATCCCTAAACCTGTACATAAAAAGATTAAAATTCAAAATGGAATCTCTCAGGGCGATTATAGCCAACATGGAGGAGGGGGAGTTTATGGTGTCTCTGGACATAAAGGATGCGTACCTTCATGTCCCCATATATGCCCCCCATCAGGAATACCTGAGATTCGCTGTACAGGATTGTCATTACCAATTTCAGACGTTGCCGTTTGGACTCTCCACGGCCCGAGGATTTTCACCAAGATAATGGCGGAAATGATGGTGGTCCTGCGCAAGCATAGAGTCACAAATATCCCATACTTGGACGATCTCCTGATAAAAGCGAGATCAAGGGAGAAATTACTGAGCAGTGTGGCGCTCTCTCTGAGAGTGCTCCAGCAACACGGTTGGATTCTAAATCTACCGAAGTCACAGTTGATTCCGACAACTCGACTACCGTTCCTAGGTATGATACTGGATACGGAACAAATGAAGGTCTTCCTCCCAATAGAGAAAGCCCAAGACATCCAGAACATGGTCAGAGACCTACTAAAACCGAAAAGGGTGTCAGTTCACCAATGCACTCGAGTTCTGGGGAAAATGGTGGCGGCCTACGAGGCCATTCCCTTCGGAAGGTTCCATGCAAGGACTTTTCAATGGGACCTTCTGGACAAGTGGTCCGGGTCCCATCTGCACTTACATCGGAAAATAACTCTGTCCCCAGGGACCAGAGTGTCCCTCCTGTGGTGGTTGCAAAGTGCTCACCTCCTGGAGGGTCGCAGGTTCGGAATTCAGGATTGGATCCTGGTTACCACGGACGCGAGCCTCCGAGGTTGGGGAGCGGTCACACAGGGAAAACATTTTCAGGGTCTTTGGTCAGACCAGGAGTCTTGTCTACACATCAATGTGTTGGAACTCAGGGCCATTTACAACGGCCTTCGACAAGCGGAGAGTTTTCTTCGAAACCTACCGGTTCTGATTCAATCAGACAATGTCACAGCAGTGGCTCATGTGAACCGCCAAGGCGGGACAAGAAGCAGAGTCGCGATGGCGGAAGCCACAAGGTTCCTTCGCTGGGCGGAAAATCATGTAAGCGCTCTGTCGGCTGTCTTCATTCCGGGAGTGGACAACTGGGAAGCAGACTTCCTCAGCAGACACGATCTCCATCCAGGAGAGTGGGGACTTCATCAAGAAGTCTTTGCAGACGTAACACGTCTTTGGGGAACTCCTCAAATAGACATGATGGCGTCACGCCTCAACAAAAAACTTCGGAGGTATTGCGCCAGGTCTCGGGACCCTCAGACAGTAGCAGTAGACGCTCTGGTAACACCGTGGGTGTTCAAATCGGTCTACGTGTTTCCTCCTCTTCCTCTCATCACAAAAGTGTTGGGGATCATAAGACGAAGAAGAGTACAGACGATACTCGTTGTCCCAGACTGGCCTCGAAGGGCCTGGTACTCGGATCTACAAGAGATGCTCACAGGAGATCCCTGGCCTCTTCCTCTGAGGGAAGACCTGTTGCAGCAGGGGCCCTGTGTATTTCAAGACTTACCGCGGTTACGTTTGACTGCATGGCGGTTGAACGCCGAATCCTAGCAAAAAAGGGGATTCCGGAAGAGGTCATCCCTACTTTAATAAAGGCTAGGAAGGAGGTGACGATAAAACATTATCACCGTATCTGGCGAAAGTATGTGTCTTGGTGTGAGACCAAGAATGCACCTACGGAAGATTTTCATCTGGGTCGTCTTCTCCACTTTCTACAGACAGGAGTGGATATGGGCCTGAAATTAGGCTCTGTTAAGGTACAGATTTCGGCCCTCTCGATTTTCTTTCAGAAGGAGTTGGCTTCTCTTCCAGAAATCCAGACGTTTGTAAAGGGAGTGCTGCACATCCAGCCCCCTTTTGTGCCGCCAGTGGCACAATGGGACCTGAACGTGGTGTTGCAGTTCCTAAAATTACACTGGTTTGAACCGCTTAACAAGGTTGAGTTGAAATTTCTTACCTGGTAGGTGGTCATGTTGTTGGCCTTAGCATCAGCAAGGCGAGTGTCCGAATTGGCGGCTTTGTCACACAAGAGCCCCTACTTGATTTCTCTGACGTCCTAGTGGATGCTGGGTACTCCGTAAGGACCATGGGGAATAGACGGGCTCCGCAGGAGACTGGGCACTCTAAAAGAAAGATTAGGTACTATCTGGTGTGCACTGGCTCCTCCCTCTATGCCCCTCCTCCAGACCTCAGTTAGAATCTGTGCCCGGCCCGAGCTGGTTGCACACTAGGGGCTCTCCTGAGCTTCTAGAAAAAGAAAGTATTTGTTAGGTTTTTTCTTTTCAGTGAGATCTGCTGGCAACAGACTCACTGCTACGAGGGACTGAGGGGAGAGAAGCGAACCTACCTGCTTGCAGCTAGCTTGGGCTTCTAAGGCTACTGGACACCATTAGCTCCAGAGGGATCGAACACAGGGCCCGACCTCGATCGTCCGGTCCCGAAGCCGCGCCGCCGTCCCCCTTGCAGAGCCAGAAGACAGAAGAGAATCCTGAAAATCGGCGGCTGAAGACTTCGGTCTTCATTAAGGTAGCGCACAGCACTGCAGCTGTGCGCCATTGCTCCCTATGCACACCACACACTCCGGTCACTGATGGGTGCAGGGCGCTGGGGGGGGGGCGCCCTGGGCAGCAATTAGAGTACCTTACATGGCTAATTGACACATAATACAGCTTTTAAGCTGTATATGTGCATAATCCCCCGCCATTATACAGATAAAAAAGCGGGAGAAGTCCGCCGAGAAGGGGGCGGGGCTATCTTCCTCAGCACACCGGCGCCATTTTCTCTTCACAGCTCCGCTGGAAGACCGCTCCCCAGGCTCTCCCCTGCAGTTTCCAGACATCAAGGGTAAAAAAGAGAGGGGGGGCACTAAATTTAGGCGCAAACTATATATAAAAGCAGCTATAGGGAAAATCGCTTTTGTTAGTGTAAATCCCTGATTATATAGCGCTGTGGTGTGTGCTGGCATACTCTCTCTTTGTCTCCACAAAGGACTTTGTGGGGTCCTGTCCTCAGTCAAAAACGCCCGCTGACTCAGATGGCAGACACAGATGTCGACACGGAGTCTGACCCCAGTGTCGACGAGGATGAGATAAATGTACAGTCCACAAGGGCCATCCGATGTATGATTACGGCTATGAAAGATGTTTTACACATTGCTGACATAAACCCGGTTGCCACAAAAAAGGGTATTATGTTTGGGGAGAAAAAGCAGCCAGTGACTTTTCCCCCATCTGATGAGTTAAATGAACTGTGTGAAGAAGCGTGGTGTTCCCCTGATAAGAAACTAGTAATTTCTAAAAGGTTACTGACGGCGTACCCTTTCCCGCCAACGCATAGGTTACGCTGGGAGACATCCCCTAGGGTGGACAAGGCGCTCACACGCTCATCAAAAAAGGTGGAACTGCCGTCTCAGGATACGGCCGCCTTAAAGGAGCCTGCAGATAGAAAGCAGGAGGCTATCCTGAAGTCTGTGTATACACACTCAGGTACTATACTGAGACCTGCTATTGCTTCAGCATGGATGTTTAGTGCTGCAGCAGCATGGTCTGATTCCCTGTCAGATAACATTGATTCCCTTGACAGAGATACTATTTTGCTAACTATAGAGCATATTAAAGATGTAGTCTTATATATGAGAGATGCACAGAGGGACATTTGCCGGCTGGCATCTAGAATTAATGCAATGTCCATTTCTGCCAGGAGAGTATTATGGACTCGGCAGTGGACAGGTGATGCTGATTCTAAAAGGCACATGGAAGTTTTGCCTTATAAGGGTGAGGAACTGTTTGGGGACGGTCTCTCGGACCTCGTGTCCACAGCAACAGCTGGGAAGTCGACTTTTTCACCTCAGGTTCCCTCACAGCCTAAGAAAGTACCGTATTATCAAGTACAGTCCTTTCGGCCTCAGAAAGGCAAGCGGGTAAGAGGCGCGTCCTTTCTGCCCAGAGGCAGGGGTAGAGGGAAAAAGCTGCACCAGACAGCCAGTTCCCAGGAACAAATATCCTCCCCGGCTTCCACTAAGGCCACCGCATGACGCTGGGGCTCCAGAGGTGGAGCCAGGTGCGGTGGGGGCCCGTCTCCGGAACTTCAGCGACCAGTGGGTTCGCTCACGGGTGGATCTCTGGGTTCTACAGGTATCTCAGGGATACAAGATGGAGTTCGAGACGTCTCCCCCTCGCCGTTACCTCAAATCAGCCTTGCCTGCTACTCCCAAGGAAAGGGAGGTAGTACTGGCGACAATTCACAAGCTGTACCTCCAGCAGGTGATAATCAAAGTTCCTCTCCTTCCACAGTGACGAGGTTACTATTCCACAATGTTTGTGATACTGAAACCAGACGGTTCGGTGAGACCCATTCTAAATTTGAAATCCTTGAACACTTATATAAAGAAGTTCAAGTTCAAAATAGAATCGCTCAGCGCGGTTATTGCAAGCCTAGAAGAGGGGGATTTTATGGTGTCACTGGACATCATGGAGGCTTACCTAAATGTCCCCATTTACCCACCTTACCAGGAGTACCTCAAGGTTGTGGTACAGAACTGCCATTACCAATTCCAGACGTTGCCGTCTGGTCTGTCCACGGCACCGAGGGTTTGTACCAAGGTAATGGCCGAAATGATGATACTCCTTCGAAAGACGGGAGTTATAATTATCCTGTAATTGGACGATCTCCTTATAAAGGCGAGGACCAAGGAGCAGTTGTTGATCGGTGTAGCACTATCTCAGGAAGTGTTACAACAGCATGGCTGGATTCTGAATATCCCAAAGTCGCAGCTGATTCCTACAACGCGTCTGCTGATATTGGGCATGTTTCTGGACACAGAACAGAAGAAGGTGTTTCTCCCGGAGGAGAAGGCCAAGGAGTTGTCATCTCTGGTCAGAGACCTCCTGAAACCAAAACAGGTGTCGGTGCATCATTGCACGCAAGTCCTGGGAAAGATGGTAGCTGCTTACGAAGCAATTCCCTTCGGCAGGTTCCATGCAAGGAACTTTCAGTGGGACCTGTTAGTCAAGTGAGGATCGCATCTTCAGATGCATCGGCTGATCACCCTGTCCCGAGGGCCAGGGTGTCTCTGCTGTGGTGGCTGCAGAGTGCTCATCTTCTCGAGGGCCGCAGATTCGGCATTCAGGACTGGGTCCTGGTGACCGCGGATGCAAGCCTCCGAGGTTGGGGAGCAGTCACTCAGGGAAGAAACTTCCAAGGACAATGGTCAAGTCAGGAGACTTCCCTACACACAAATATGCTGGACCTAGGGGCCATTTACAATGCCCCAAGTCAAGCAGAACCCCTGCTTCAAAACCAGCTGGTGCTGATTCAGTCAGACAACATCACGGCTGTCGCCCATGTAAACCGACAAGTCGGCACAAGAAGCAGGATGGCGTTGGCAGAAGCCACAAGGATTCTCCGATGGGCGGAGAATCACGTGCTAACACTGTCAGCAGTGTTCATTCCGGGTGTGGAAAACTAGGAAGCAGACTTCCTCAGCAGGCACGACCTCCACCCGGGAGAGTGGGGACTTCATTCAGAAGTCTTCACACAGATTGTAGACTGTTGGAACGGCCACAGGTGGACATGATGGCGTCCCGCCTCAACAAAAAGCTAAAAAAGTATTGCGCCAGGTCAAGAGACCCTCAGGCGACGCACTAGTGTCACCGTGGGTGTACCAGTCGGTTTATGTGTTCCCTCCTCTTCCTCTCATACCCAAGGTACGGAGGATAGTAAGTAAGAAAGGAGTAAGAACTATATTCGTAGGTCAGGATAGGCCAAGAAGAACTTGGTACCCAGAACTACAAGAAATGATCTCGGAGGACCCATGGCCTCTGTCTCTCAGACAGGACCTGTTACTGCAGGGGCCCTGTCTGTTCCAAGACTTACCGTGGCTGCGTTTGAAGGCTTGGCGGTTGAACGTCGGATCCTAACGGAAAAGGGCGTTCCAGATGAAGTGATTCCTACGCTGTTAAAGGCTAGGAAAGACGCTGCCTGAAGTTCAGATGTTCTTAAGGGAGTGCTGCATATTCAGCCCCTTTTTTGTGCCTCCAGTGGCACCTTGGGATATCAACGTAGTGTGGAATTTCCTAAAATCACATTGTTTTGAGCCACTTCAGACCGTGGAGTTGAAGTATCTCACGTGAAAAGTGGTCATGCTTTTGGCCTTGGCTTCGGCTAGGCGTGTGTCAGAATGGGCGGCTTTGTCATGTAAAAGCCCTTATCTGATCTTCCTTATGGACAGGGCAGAATTGAGGACTCGTACCCAATTTCTCCGTAAGGTGGTATCAGCGTTTCTTTTGAACCAACCTTTTGTGGTGCCTGCGGCTACTCGGGACTTGGAGGATTCCAAGTTGCTGGACGTAGTCCGGGCCCTGAAATTCTATGTTTCCAGGACGGCTAGAGTCAGAAAAACTGACTCGCTGTTTATCTTGCATGCACCCAACAAGCTGGGTGCTCCCTCTTCTAAGCAGACTATTGCTCGCTGGATCTGTAGCACGATTCAACTTGCACATTCTGCGGCTGGACTGCCGCATCCTAAATCAGTAAAAGCCCATTCCACGAGGAAGGGGGCTCTTCTTGGGCGGCTGCCCAAGGGGTCTCGGCATTACAACTTTGCCGAGCTGCTACCTGGTCGGGGTCAAACACGTTTGCAAAATTCTACAAGTTTGATACCCTGGCTGAGGAGGACCTTGAGTTTGCTCATGCGGTGCTGCAGAGTCATCCGCACTCTCCCGCCCGTTTGGGAGCTTTGGTATAATCCCCATGGTCCTTACGGAGTACCCAGCATCCACTAGGAAGTCAGAGAAAATAGGAATTTACTCACCGGTAATTCTATTTCTCGTAGTCCGTAGTGGATGCTGGGAGCCTGTCCCAAGTGCGGATTTTCTGCAATACTTGTATATAGTTATTGCTTAACTAAAGGGTTATTGTTATGAGCCATCTGTTCAGTGAGGCTCAGTTGTTATTCATACTGTTAACTGGGTATAGTTATCACGAGTTGTACGGTGTGGCTGGTATGAGTCTTACCCTGGATTCCAAATCCTTTCCTTGTAGTGTCAGCTCTTCCGGGCACAGTTTCCCTAACTGAGGTCTGGAGGAGGGGCATAGAGGGAGGAGCCAGTGCACACCAGATAGTACCTAATCTTTCTTTTAGAGTGCCCAGTCTCCTGCGGAGCCCGTCTATTCCCCATGGTCCTTACGGAGTACCCAGCATCCACTACGGACTACGAGAAATAGAATTACCGGTGAGTAAATTCTTATTTTTTCATGTGGATCGAGCGGAATTGAGACATGTCCGCAATTTTTGCCTAAAGTGGTTTCTTCGTTCCATATGAATCAACCTATTGTGGTGCCTGTGGCTACAAGTGACCTGGAGGATTCCAGATCCCTGGACGTAGTAAGGACCTTAAAAATGTATGTAGCCAGGACGGCTAAAATTAGGAAAACAGAGGCTCTATTTGTCCTGTATGCAGCCAATAAGATTGGCGCTCCTGCTTCGAAGCAGACTATTGCTCGCTGGATCTGTAATACGATTCAGCAGGCTCACTCTACGGCTGGATTGCCGGTACCAAATTCGGTTAAGGCCCATTCCACTAGGAAGGTGGGCTCTTCTTGGGCGGCTGCCCGAGGCGTCTTGGCTTTACAACTTTGCCGAGCGGCGACTTGGTCGGGGTCAAACACTTTTGCTAAATTCTACAAGTTTGATACCCTGGCTGATGAGGACCTAGCGTTTGCTCAGTCGGTGCTGCAGAGTCATACGCACTCTCCCGCCCGATTGGATGCTTTGGTATAATCCCCATGGTCCTTACGGAGTCCCCAGCATCCTCTAGGACGTAAGAGAAAATAAGATTTTAAACCTACCGGTAAATCTATTTCTCCTAGTCCGTAGAGGATGCTGGGCGCCCGTCCCAGTGCGGAAACTCTGCAAGACTTGTATATAGTTGTTGCTTACATAAGGGTTATGTTACAGTTGACATCGGTCTTGGACCGTTACTGTTGTTTGTTCATACTGTTAACTGGTTATGTATGCTCCAGGTTACATGGTATGATTGGTGTGGGCTGGTATGAATCTTGCCCTTGGATTGCTAAATCCTGCCTTGTATTGTCCATCTCCTCTGGGCACAGTTCTCTAACTGAGGTCTGGAGGAGGGGCATAGAGGGAGGAGCCAGTGCACACCCATAGTCAAAGTTCTTTTTAGGTGCCCTATCTCCTGTGGAGCCCGTCTATACCCCATGGTCCTTATGGAGTCCCCAGCATCCTCTACGGACTAGGAGAAATAGATTTACCGGTAGGTTTAAAATCTTATTTTTTTTAAAGCATATGCATAGTGTATGGCAGTCACGTATGGCAGTCACTGATGCTGCATCAGCAGCCCTCCAACTTTCCATGGTTTCATTGTAGCCAGTGGTGGGAAGATGGCACAGGTGCCCGTAGGCAGGATCAAGTGACTAGTGCCCCCACTCCCTCTCTTCCCCACCACAGAGATGAAATCGTCCATCTCCAAAAAGCCCCCTCTACCACACAGTCAAGACCATCCAGCTCCCAATGTAAAGAGTATGTGTGATAAGGGATCAGGCGTGTAAATAGTATGTGTAATGTGGGACTCAGCATGTAAACAGTATGTGAAGTGATAGCATCAGGCGTGTAAATAGTATGTGTAATGTGGGACTCAGCATGTAAACAGTATGTGAAGTGATAGCATCAGGCATGTAAATAGTATGTGTAATGGGGGACTCGGCATGTAAACAGTATGTGAAGTGATAGCATCAGGCGTGTAAATAGTATGTGTAATGTGGGACTCGGCATGTAAACAGTAGGTGAAGTGATAGCATCAGGCGTGTAAATAGTATGTGTAATGGGGGACTCGGCATGTAAACAGTATGTGAAGTGATAGCATCAGGCGTGTAAATAGTATGTGTAATGGGGGACTCAGCATGTAAACAGTATGTGAAGTGATAGCATCAGGCGTGTAAATAGTATGTGTAATGGGGGACTCAGCATGTAAACAGTATGTGAAGTGATAGCATCAGGCGTGTAAATAGTATGTGTAATGTGGGACTCAGCATGTAAACAGTATGTGAAGTGATAGCATCAGGCATGTAAATAGTATGTGTAATGGGGGACTCAGCATGTAAACAGTATGTGAAGTGATAGCATCAGGCGTGTAAATAGTATGTGTAATGGGGGACTCGGCATGTAAACAGTATGTGAAGTGATAGCATCAGGCGTGTAAATAGTATGTGTAATGGGGGACTCGGCATGTAAACAGTATGTGAAGTGATAGCATCAGGCGTGTAAATAGTATGTGTAATGGGGGACTCGGCATGTAAACAGTATGTGAAGTGATAGCATCAGGCGTGTAAATAGTATGTGTAATGTGGGACTCGGCATGTAAACAGTATGTGAAGTGATAGCATCAGGCGTGTAAATAGTATGTGTAATGTGGGACTCGGCATGTAAACAGTATGTGAAGTGATAGCATCAGGCGTGTAAATAATATGTGTAATGTGGGACTCGGCATGTAAACAGTATGTGAAGTGATAGCATCAGGCGTGTAAATAGTATGTGTAATGTGGGACTCGGCATGTAAACAGTATGTGAAGTGATAGCATCAGGCGTGTAAATAGTATGTGTAATGGGGGACTCAGCATGTAAACAGTATGTGAAGTGATAGCATCAGGCGTGTAAATAGTATGTGTAATGTGGGACTCAGCATGTAAACAGTATGTGAAATGATAGCATCAGGCGTGTAAATAGTATGTGTAATGGGGGACTCAGCATGTAAACAGTATGTGAAGTGATAGCATCAGGCGTGTAAATAGTATGTGTAATGTGGGACTCGGCATGTAAACAGTATGTGAAGTGATAGCATCAGGCGTGTAAATAGTATGTGTAATGGGGGACTCCGCATGTAAACAGTATGTGAAGTGATAGCATCAGGCGTGTAAATAGTATGTGTAATGGGGACTCGGCATGTAAACAGTATGTGAAGTGATAGCATCAGGCGTGTAAATAGTATGTGTAATGTGGGACTCGGCATGTAAACAGTATGTGAAGTGATAGCATCAGGCGTGTAAATAGTATGTGTAATGGGGGACTCGGCATGTAAACAGTATGTGAAGTGATAGCATCAGGCGTGTAAATAGTATGTGTAATGGGGGACTCGGCATGTAAACAGTATGTGAAGTGATAGCATCAGGCGTGTAAATAGTATGTGTAATGGGGGACTCGGCATGTAAACAGTATGTGAAGTGATAGCATCAGGCGTGTAAATAGTATGTGTAATGGGGGACTCGGCATGTAAACAGTATGTGAAGTGATAGCATCAGGCGTGTAAATAGTATGTGTAATGGGGGACTCGGCATGTAAACAGTATGTGAAGTGATAGCATCAGGCGTGTAAATAGTATGTGTAATGGGGGACTCGGCATGTAAACAGTATGTGAAGTGATAGCATCAGGCGTGTAAATAGTATGTGTAATGGGGGACTCGGCATGTAAACAGTATGTGAAGTGATAGCATCAGGCGTGTAAATAGTATGTGTAATGGGGGACTCGGCATGTAAACAGTATGTGAAGTGATAGCATCAGGCGTGTAAATAGTATGTGTAATGGGGGACTCGGCATGTAAACAGTATGTGAAGTGATAGCATCAGGCGTGTAAATAGTATGTGTAATGGGGGACTCGGCATGTAAACAGTATGTGAAGTGATAGCATCAGGCGTGTAAATAGTATGTGTAATGGGGGACTCAGCATGTAAACAGTATGTGAAGTGATAGCATCAGGCGTGTAAATAGTATGTGTAATGTGGGACTCAGCATGTAAACAGTATGTGAAGTGATAGCATCAGGCGTGTAAATAGTATGTGTAATGTGGGACTCAGCATGTAAACAGTATGTGAAGTGAAAGCATCAGGCGTGTAAATAGTATGTGTAATGTGGGACTCGGCATTTAAACAGTATGTGAAGTGATAGCATCAGGCGTGTAAATAGTATGTGTATTGGGGGACTCAGCATGTAAACAGTATGTGAAGTGATAGCATCAGGCGTGTAAATAGTATGTGTAATGGGGGACTCAGCATGTAAACAGTATGTGAAGTGATAGCATCAGGCGTGTAAATAGTATGTGTGATGGGGGACATAGCATGTGGAAACAGTTCGTGAAGTTGGCACCCAGCAAGCCTAACTCAGAGGTGGGAGCAGTGTCTATGCCGGATGCATCTGACCGATGTTATAAGTCTGTGCGTGCATCACACAGCGCATGAGTCCTAATTGTTTCCGCTCGGAGACGCAGTACAGTATCTGTGGATTTTACTGGGCGTACCTGGGAGGTAACAGAGGGCGGGCATTACGCTAAAAGCGGCCATGTCCAAAGGCGCTGAACCGCTCAACCCATGGGCTGTTCACAGACGTAGAAACTGTGCCTATCATATGGCTGGTGCAAGGGTCAGTGGTGCACCTAAAGACGCCTCGGGATGGGAATGCGCCGTCTCCAGACACTGCAAGTGGGTGTCTGTTTCTATGGAATCGGCCGTGGCATTAGCATAAGACGCAGATGCTGCAAAAGATGCAGTTGAGCCTGGGTCCAACTCAGAATGAGCCACAATGACTCTGTCAGCTGGCGGTATCAGCATGTAAAGTGTATTTGAGCTGCGGGGATCATGCATGTAAAGAGTATGTGTAATTGAACAACTTACTGCCAAACCTATAGTGACAGGCACGCGCTTAGCCCTTAGCGGGCTGCAATTGTTGCACTAGGAGTCCACTTGTGCGAGTGTAAAAGTGCAAGGTATTGCAAGTCTGGTTGGAAGCGCAGAAGCACTGGATCCCCCTCCCCGATTGCAGACTCAACACCTGTTGCAGTCTCAGGTGACAGGAGACTTTAAAACTTAATCCCCAGTTCTAGGGGTGGGGCTGTGTGCTGCCTTACTGTCACTGCAGGCAGCATGCGGCATAGGACTACAAGCCAGGATGCCCTCTTTCCCACTTTTGGCGCCCCTCTTCACAACTGGCGCCCAGAGACCAACACTAACGATGCCTCTGGGGCTTACACCACTGGCTGGAGCCATGACCAGTGTCACTGAGCTCCGTAAAGTTCCATTGGCTGTCGACATTTAAAAAAAAGATATTTCTTTGGGGAGGAAAGGGGGAGTGTTCCGGGTACTCAGAAACCCCCCTCCATGTACCATTGCAGAGGAGGGCAAAATAAAAACATGAGCAGTTTAATGTCACCAGATTAATTATGGCCACTAAGTTTAGGTACCATGGGACAAATGTACTAAGCCTTGTAGAGTGATAAAGTGGAAATAAATAAAGTACCAGCCAACCAGCTCCTAATTGTTTTCAAACACAGCCTATAACATGGCAGTTAGGAGCTGATTGGCTAGTACTTTATCTCTCTACTTTATCACTCTCTAAGGCTTAGTAGATCTCCCCCCCCCCCCCCCCCCCCCAATGTCCTGTAAGAAATGCGTCCACTCCGCTTTTAAAATTAGTTGATTAATTTTCCATCCCAACCCCCTGTGATAAGGGTTATAGGCCCTACACACTGACCGATTTTCTGAAAGATATGAACGATCTCGTTCATAAATGAACGAGAACTCGTTCATATCTTTCAGTGTGGAGACTCCAGCGATGAACGATGCGCGTCCCCGCGCTCGTTCATCGCTGGTCTCCCGTCGGCTGTGCATGCAGGCCAATATGGACGATCTCGTCCATATTTGCCTGCACTTCAATGCAGCCGCGTGACGGGGGGAGTGAAGAAACTTCACTCCCCCCGTCACTGCCCCCCGCCGCCGGGTCGCTCGTCGGTCGTTTCGGCCGTCGGGCACCTCGGCGGCGCATCGTCAAATGAGTAGGGCCCCTTACACATCATTCAACGTTAGGGATCCAATTACAATGACTTTATTTAAATAAACCTTGCTTTGGGGTTTGGGTGTGAAGCTGTCAGTATAATGACATGTTGTGACATTGGTATTTTCTCTGCTTACAGGTATGCAATCACCGTCTGGTATTTTGATGCAAAGGAACGATCAGAGGCCAAAGACAAATACAGACTAGGTGAGGAGGAGCAGCAGTAATTCCGCATATGTACAATATTCATACTAGAATATTCTTTGTTTAATGTAAAAGAACTAAATAATAACATTTAATGTAATCTTGCCGTATGAATTTACAGTTGCACTTCAACGGCAAGCTACAGGTGGAGCAGCTTTTACTGTATTTCACAAAAGGTCACTGCAAAAGAAATGAAATTCAAGAGCATTATGGTCATTAAAAACTCAAAAAATCAGTGCGCATAAAGGGGGTAATTCAGAGTTGATTGCAGCAGCAATTTGTTAGCAGTTGGGCAAAACCATGGGGGTCATTCCGAGTTGATCGCTAGCTGCCGTTGTTCGCAACGCAGCGATCAGGCTAAAAATCTGCATTTCTGCGCATGCGTATGCCCCACAATGCGCATGCGCGACGTAGAGTACAAAGCCCATTGTGGTTGTGCACAGGTTCTAGCGAAGTTTTCCTTCGCACTGACGGCTGCAAAAAGATTGACAGGAAGGGGGCGTTTCTGGGTGTCAACTGACCGTTTTCATTGAGTGTTTGCAAAAACGCAGGCGTGGCTGAAAAAACGCAGGCGTGGCTGAAAAAACGCAGGCGTGGCTGAAAAAACGCAGGCGTGGCTGGGAGTTCGCTGGGCGGGTGTATGACGTCAAATCCGGACACGAATAGGCTGAAGTGATCGCAAGCACCGAGTAGGTTTAGAGCTACTCAGAAACTGAACAAACTGTTTTTGCAGAGCTCGACTGCACTTGCGTTCGCACTTCTGCTAAGCTAAAATACACGCCCCAGTGGGCGGCGGCATAGCGTTTGCACGGCTGCTAAAACTAGCCAGCGAGCGATTAACTCGGAATGAGCGCCCATGTGCTTGCAGGGGGGGCAGATATAAGATGTGCAGAGAGAGTTAGATTTGGGTGAGTTATTTTGTTTCTGTGCAGGGTAAATACTGGCTGCTTTATTTTTACACTGCAATTTAGATTTCAGTTTTAACACACCCCACCCAAATCTAACTCTCTCTGCACATGTTACATTTGCCCCCCCTGCAGTACACATGGGGGGTCATTCCGAGTTGTTCGCTCGCAAGCGGATTTTAGCAGATTTGCTCATGCTAAGCCGCCGCCTACTGGGAGTGAATCTTAGCATCTTAAATTTGCGAACGATGTATTCGCAATATTGCGATTACACACCTCGTAGCAGTTTCTGAGTAGCTCCAGACTTACTCGGCATCTGCGATCATTTCACTGCTTGTCGTTCCTGGTTTGACGTCACAAACACACCCAGCGTTCGCCCAGACACTCCTCCGTTTCTCCGGCCACTCCTGCGTTTTTTCCGGAAACGGTAGCGTTTTTTCCCACACGCCCATAAAACGGCCTGTTTCCGCCCAGTAACACCCATTTCCTGTCAATCACATTACGATCTCCAGAACGATGAAAAAGCCGTGAGTAAAATTCCTAACTGCATAGCAAATTTACTTGGCGCAGTCGCAGTGCGAACATTGCGCATGCGCATTAAGCGGAAAATCGCTGCGATGCGAAGATTTTTACCGAGCGAACAACTCGGAATGACCCCCATGGTTTTGCCCAATTGCTAACAAATTTGCTGCTGCGATCAACTTTGAATTAAGCCCAAAGTGACCGTGCGTTATCTCACTGTGTTTGTGAGAGTACAGTAGGGATGGTTATCAACCATCAATAACTAACAACCAGTGATGGTTTGTAACTGATGGCAGTTGGTTTTGCTATCGATGGCGGAGATCTCATGTCTCTCTGCCATCGATGGCTGCCTGTCAGTTATGTTTTTCTTTTTCCCCGAAGCAGATGGAATAGAGCTTAGCCCCGCCTCCTGAAACTGATTGGCCCACTGTGCTTCCAAGTGTCGATTATTTCATACCATCGATGTCAATCATCAATGGCACAATTAATGTTGACCCACAATTGGCCGTTCCTGCATTCTAGTAGTTGTACACAAATTCATTTTATGTAGGGGAGACTCTCAGGCTTCCACTCATTTGTCATCATTGATAGATTCAGTAGAACTTTTGTCTATGGTATGGGTCATTAGGTCGACCACACTTAGGTCGACAGTCATTAGGTTGACCACACTTAGGTCGACAGTCATTAAGTCGACATGTACTAGATCGACATGGAAAAAGGTCGACATGAGCTTTTTGACTGTTTTTGGTGTCGTTTTCTTCGTAAAGTGATGGGGAACCCCAATTGGTGCACCGTGTGCCCTCGCATGGTGCTTCGGGCAAGGAGCCTTGCTTCTTTACCGCTGCACTCGGCACAGGTTACCGTTCCCAATTGTAGTCCACGTGGATCGTAAAGTTTGAAAAAGTCCTAAAAATGGAAAAAAATTGTGAAAACTCATATCAACCCTTTTCCATGTCGACCTATTGACCATGTCAACCTATTGACCATGTCGACCTAATGCATGTTGACCAATAGTGGTTGACCTGATGACTGTCGACGTAAGTGCTGTCGACCTAATGATCGTAACCCTTTGTCTAATAGCAGTTGGTCATTCAGGCAAGATTCCCCCCCCCCCATTTTCCAGTGTTTGGGAGCAAATGTTCGATTGTTGTTAGCTCCCATAGGGTGTGGTATGGCTGACCGGCGGTCAGCATACCGACGCCGGGATGCCGGCGGGGAGGGCGAGTGCAGCAAGACCCTTGCGGGCTCGCTGCACTCGCCATCCTGTGGGCTTGGCGGCGACCTCCGGTCGCCACGGGTTCTAGTCCCACTCTATGGGTGTCGTGGACACCCACGAGTGGAAATAGTTCCTGTTGGTCGACATGCCGACCGTTGGGTTAGTGAGGGGGGCGGGATGTTGGTGGAGCTCATGTGACCGTCAATCTCCCGACCGCCGGTCACATGAAATCCACTCCTCCCATACTTTACCACATTTTCATTCTATCCAGCTAACAAGTTGGCTGGTTGGAAAGATAATCTTTAGGTGTGTGGCCCGTTTAAAACAAACTCATGCCGCTTTCAGACACGTGACATGGGAATTTGCTGGGTCTAGTAAGCCGGCAAATTCCTAGGTCTCGGCTCCATGACCCTGGTTGTGAGTAGGGTCGTGGAACTGGGACTTAGGGGGTCATTCCAACCTGATCGCACGCTAGCTATTTTTTTGCAGCGCTGCGATCAGGTCAAAACTCGGCAAAACTGCGCATGCGTATGTATTGCATTGCGCAGGCGCGTCGTACAGGTACAAAGTGGATCGGTGCTGGGCGATGGATTTAACAAAGAATCCATTCACACAGCCGATCGCAAGAAGATTGACAGGAAGAGAGCGTTTATGGGTGTCAACTGACCATTTTCCAGGGAGTGGTTGGAAAAACGCAGGCGTGTCCAAGCGTTTGCAGGGCGGGTGTCTGACGTCAATTCCGGGACCGGACAGGCTGAAGTGATCGCAGCGGCTGAGTAAGTTCAGACCTACTCAGAAACTACGAAAACCTTTTTTGTTTCGCACGGCTGCACATGCGATCGCACACTTGCAAAGCGAAAATACACTCCACCATAGGCGGTGACTATCTGATCGCAGCGCTGCAAAAAATAGCTAGCGAGCGATCAACTAGGAATGACCCCCTTAGTCTTGCGTTGTTTCTTTTTACATATGCAAAAATCCCGGGTTAATGCGTGTTCTGCATGTGTGAGAGGGGTATAAAGGTATACCTGCCCAGACCAAAACCTGCAGGTTTTTGCATGATTTAAATAATTATGCTAGATGTTACAATTTACTGGAATAACTGCTGACGCCTAAAATAAGACATCTGCCTGAAATTGGCTGTTGTAATCTGGGCTGATAGGTTGTTTATAACTGACCTTCTTTTATTAATATCTTTAATCATGGAAACAAACTATTGCGCTGATTATTGCCACGTCCGCAGCTGAAGCTAATGAAGGTCTTTTATTCAGTAATGGTCTCTCACATTAGTGTAATAGAGTGTTTCTGAGATAACGACAGGTGATTCGTGGCCAAAGGTGTATATCAAGCACTGGGAGATGTTCCAGTATATTGTAGTACTCCGCATAATGATTTTAATTAGGCAAAATAATTGTTTCTATTTTCTGAGTGGTGATGCCCTTAAAAATCAATGTTTTTGTTAATAGTAGAACTGGAGCACTTCAAAGGAGGTGGATTTAGTGGTGACCGAATATGTTGGACATGCCTAAAACTTTCACTCTAGAAACCATTTATTCCCATGCTTAGTGCAACTTGTACGTGTTGAAGAGAAAGTTGTTCTAAAATAGTGTCTGGCTGCCTTCCAGCTGCATTCTATTTAGAAAAACAGCATTAATCATAGGGTTCAATGATCTCTAGTGACAGATGTTTTAGATTGACCTTTTCATAGCTTTAAACCTGCAGAATGTAGGTGAGTTCTGTGTTGTATGCAGCGTTTTAGAATGTTGACTGGTGAGCTGTGTTTTTCTTTAATGAAAAGTACAGATTCATTCATCAGAGAGCACTCTGACGTACAGTAGAAACCCCATGCTGTTTAAGAGAGCTGTCCCACACATAATGTGCTAGGGCTAGACAAGAACCTTTCCAAGAGATGTGTGACATGCGCAGTATGTGATTAAACTTTAGCATACACTTCAAATACAAATTCAACATTCCAAGAGGAAAATACAGAAAGACATAAACATCATCATAATAATAATAATAATAATAATAATAATAATAATAATAATTAACATCAACACTAAGGTAACCTGGTGGAGCTGCCCACTTCACATATATTACTGACACTTGGCAGAACATTTAGGGGGGAATTCAATAGTTTTTGGGCACCTGTAAGTAACGGGTGCCTGATGGGCGATATTCAAATGTTTTGTCGATGGGAGCAAGTGCCACAACATTGGATGCCCTGAGCTTGGACACCCAAAGGTGACCGCGGCACTCGTGCCCATCGGCACAAACAATTGAATTGCTCCCGGTCACTGTAGACAGGAGCTGCGGCAGCGCTCAACAATTGAATATCCTGCTTAGAATAAAAGATATCTGTTTCAGTGAGACTCTAAGCTGCAGTGCGTAACATACTTATTCACACATTTCTTTGCTATCTTAATAAGGAGGTCTGTGCTCTATTAACTCATACAATACATAAAGAGTATTTATATACTGTGCTTTCCAGTATTAGTTTAATAAATGATGTCTATTTTTGCCAAGTGCAGTATTTATTCATTTTTCTGAAATATACATTGCTCATAACAGGGAAGTCCACTTATCTAATCAAATCATTGACTTTATACATGAAACAGACTTTCACGTCAATAAGTCAGTGTGTATTGAGCAACAAAATTATTTTCTAGAATAGTTCCCTGTCAGATAATGGTGACAAAGGGGGAGATTTATCAAAGCATGGAGAGAGATAAAGTACAGCGAGATAACATACCAACCAATCCGATCCTAACTTATTTTTCAAAAACGGGTTTATTCATGAAGCAGAGAAAAGTGTGGAGAAGTGAGACAGTGGAGAAGTGGCCCATGTCAACCAATCAGCATTGAAGTAACATTTATAATTTGCATACTATAAAATTATACAGAGCAGCTGATTGGTTGCCATGGGCAATCTCTCCACTGGCTCACTACTCCACACTTTTCACTGCTTCATGAATTGACCCCACAGCCTGTAACATGGCAGTTAGGAGCTGATTGGTTGGTACTTTGGGGGGATGTATAGCAAAGCTTGGAGGGAGATAAAGTGAAAAGAGATAAAGTACCAGCCAGTTGGCTCTTAACTGCCATGTTACAGGCTGTGTTTGAAAAATGACAGGAGATGAATGGTTTGTAGTTCATCTCCGTCCACTTTATCTCTCTCCAAGGCTTAAGGGGGGTACACACAGAGAGATCCGTGCTTAAATTCTAAGCAGTCTGACTAGATTGCTTAGAAATTAAGCACGGATCTCTCCCTGTGTAGGGTGCCGGCGACAGCGATGCGCGGGCCGGCTTTAGATTTGACATGCATGCCAAATCGAGTGAGATCGCTCATTTCACCGCTGGGTGAAATGAGCGCCCCCCATCCTCACCCCTCGCTCAGCACACATCGCGCTGAGTGCTGAGCGGGGGGAGATATGTGTGCTGAGCGGTCTGTGCTAGATCGCTCAGCACTCATCTCCCCCGTGTGTACGGGGCTTTAGTACATAGACCCCTTTATCTCTCTCCACTTTATCACTCTCCAATCTTCGATAAGTCTCCCTCTTTATCTCTCTCCAACCTTTTATACATCTCCACAATCATTTATTTTTTCCATTTGTGTGACCAACCTGAAATGGTGGTAAATCCATTCTAAGCTAATTTTTCTAGTTTTGCAGGAATTTAAAGCATTTTTCTGTTGGTAAATGATAGCTTGCCCAGTGTATACAGAATATATATGCATAACAATTTGCCATAAATCACACATGTATTTCTTTTGTAAGTGTCAAGTGCAGATTGATGCTTGCTAACTATTCTGAAATAGCTGGTGGCTAAAATCCCCTGATCACCAGTAAACAGAGGCAGCCATTTTAAAGAACGCATCTCATTCATGGCAACATACCTCTCAACATTTAAAAATGTAAATTTGGGACAAAGTAAGCCCCACCCCTGATCTGCCTACGGTATAATTCCTGACAAAATCACAGAAACATAGCATTTGACTGCAGATAAGAACCACATGGCCCATGTAGTTTGCCCTAAACACATGTACACGCACACAGTTACACACTAGGGTTATTTTTTTGTCGGGAGCCAATTAACCTACCAGTATATTTTTGTATTGTGGGAGGAAACCAGAGTAGCCGGAAGAAAAACACACAGGCACGGGGAGAACTCAACAAAGAGCCAAGGTGGGAAATTAACCTATGACCTCAGTGCTGTGAGGCAGTAATGCTAGCCATTACACCATCCGTCCTGCCCAAATAGGGACAGTTGGGTAGTATGGAGGGTACACAGAGAAAAAGAAAATGCAGGTGTACACTCTAAGCACTAAGGACACTGGTAATCAGAACAATTATAATGTACAGTTTAGCATTGAGTAAAATTTAGGTTCTTAGCACAGTTTTTTTGCCAAATATGCGAGCCCACCTACTTCGTCATGGTGACCTCATCAGGTCCCTGACATCCCTAATACTGACTTTTATATAAATGTATTCAGGTCTTTTCTATCATACTATGTGAGGGTACACAATTGACTTGTTGACAGAATGCTGACTTGGTCATTAGGTTGACAATCAATATGTAGACATGCAATTAGGTGGTTAAACTGTCGACAAATTCAGAATGTCGGCATGTAATATGTCTCCACCAAATTGTCAATATATATATATATTTTTTTTTATTTGTTAATGCTAGGGTTAGGCTAAGATAACCCAAAAATCATATGTTGACATTTTGGTGTTGAATGCTGACATTCTAAACATGCTGACATTTTAACTGAGTTGACCTTAATGCATGTCTACATATTGATTGTTGACCTTCTGAATGTTGGCTGGTCTTGGCACACCCTGGGCAGGATGTAATGAAGTCCAAGTTGGTCGGAGGTGCGGGTTCCCTGCAGAACCCTGATTTTTTTTTTTTTTTTAAAGCCGCAATCATGTACAAGGCAAAACCTTTAAAAAAACATCCGAGTTCGGCCGGGAACCTGCACCTCCGGCCAATTCGGACTTCATTACATACGGCCACCGATGTGAGAATGCTGCCTAGCCATTTCCTAGGAACTAGTATAATATGAATAGTAGTCCTAATAGACCTCACTGTCTTCAATGGATGAGTGTTGGTAAAGTCTACAAAGTGTCTGCACCCCCAGAGTGTTGGCGATAGTTACTCTTAGAGCAATAAACAGGCTGTTCAGGAGATCTCTTAAGACATTTGTGATGGTTCTCATACTCCTTCTCTCTCTGTCTCTCCCCCTCCAGCCAGCGGACAGAAGGGAGTCCATGTTCCAGTTTCCCCACCTGGTGCAGTGTGACAGGGGGTAATAAGCCTCCTAGCGATCATTCTGTGGGGGTCCCTGCTGAATTGAAGCTGCTATTACCCGTACTAGGGCTGGAAGTTGGGCGCTGAATAAAGCGTGAAGTTTTCCTACAGTTGTGGGGAGATCGTGGCTATTTAATCTTGTTGCCGGCTTCGGGATCGCCTGCTGAAGCCCATTTTGAAATGTGAATCTAGACCAAGACCAGTAGATGATTGCACAGGAGTGTGGCACCTGCTTCTGCAGGCTGTTGTACTGGCTCAGACTTTAACAATTGCTGAATGTTCACTCAGACATTGCACATACAGTATACAGAGCGTGGGGACTGGAGGTAAAGGATTGGGGGTCTGTGTAGTGATTGTCCTTTTTGTCCTGCAATGATGGGACAGAGAGGGCAAGGGATGGAAGATGAAAGACCAGCAGAGGTGGGATGAGCTGAGGGAGGACAGTGGGATGGTGTACAGGAGCTACAGGGAATGTCTGTGTCATTTATAAAGGGGTCAGTAGGCTGATTAGGAGAAGGTGAGAGGTATATCCTACTGTAGGCACACCAAACAGCCACTCTTGGCTTGCCAGGTCGCATGAGATTCTTCTAGCATCTGGCGTTTTATTGCCATAAATGTGTCTTAGTCATGACGAGTTCGAACAAGGAGACTCTGCTGATCCTAGCTGCGCAATGCATTTTTGGCAACAAAAGACGCCCGACGTTAGCCGAGTTGCGTAGGACCTGGCGGCTCACTCACGCCGGGCGTATCGTGCTGCGTGGCGTATTGAGGCTAAATATATGAGGACACATCTGTAGTTTAGAAATGAAGGTACAAGGAGGATGAATGGGGGAGGGGGGGGGAGCATATAGGAAATCATGACAGGGGTAGGAGCAGATGAGAGGGGGTGAAAAGACATCACAGGACAGTATGATTGAGTGAGAAACTCATGCTCTGCCTCCAGCTGCTGCAGGTGTAGCCCAGACTCTGGCAGTGAGAGGGTTAATGTGTGGAGAATTCACACAACTTTTTATGTGTTCTCCTCTTTATGGTTAGTCCGTAACAGACTGGGGTGGAGGCAGATGTTTGTATGGAAGAAAGAAAAACGATTTATAATGTTAGAGCTGCAATAAAAATTACCTCATTAAATTGTGCCGAGTCTGCATGGTATGTCTCTGTCGGTGACTCTGGTGTATCTGCTATGTATTGTACATATACACAGACTGTGACTGTGCTATCACTCTCCTTTTCTCTATCGTCCTAGTGGATGCTGGGGTTCCTGAAAGGACCAGGGGGAATAGCGGCTCCGCAGGAGACAGGGCACAAAAAGTAAAGCTTTAGGATCAGGTGGTGTGCACTGGCTCCTCCCCCTATGACCCTCCTCCAAGCCTCAGTTAGATTTTTGTGCCCGGCCGAGAAGGGTGCAATCTAGGTGGCTCTCCTAAAGAGCTGCTTAGAAAAGTTTAGCTTAGGTTTTTTTATTTTACAGTGAGTCCTGCTGGCAACAGGATCACTGCAACGAGGGACTTAGGGGAGAAGAAGTGAACTCACCTGCGTGCAGGATGGATTGGCTTCTTTGGCTACTGGACATTAGCTCCAGAGGGACGATCACAGGTACAGCCTGGATGGTCACCGGAGCCTCGCCGCCGGCCCCCTTGCAGATGCTGAAACGAGAAGAGGTCCAGAATCGGCGGCAGAAGACTCCTCAGTCTTCTTAAGGTAGCGCACAGCACTGCAGCTGTGCGCCATTTCCTCTCAGCACACTTCACACGGCAGTCACTGAGGGTGCAGGGCGCTGGGAGGGGGGCGCCCTGGGAGGCAAATGAAAACCTTTTTTGGCTAAAAATACCTCACATATAGCCTCCGGGGGCTATATGGAGATATTTAACCCCTGCCAGAATCCATTAAAGAGCGGGAGACGAGCCCGCCGAAAAAGGGGCGGGGCCTATCTCCTCAGCACACAGCGCCATTTTCCCTCACAGAAAGGCTGGAGGGAAGGCTCCCAGGCTCTCCCCTGCACTGCACTACAGAAACAGGGTTAAAACAGAGAGGGGGGGCACTAATTTGGCGTTAGAAATATATAAAAGATGCTATAAGGGAAAACACTTATATAAGGTTGTCCCTATATAATTATAGCGTTTTTGGTGTGTGCTGGCAAACTCTCCCTCTGTCTCTCCAAAGGGCTAGTGGGTCCTGTCCTCTATCAGAGCATTCCCTGTGTGTGTGCTGTGTGTCGGTACGTGTGTGTCGACATGTATGAGGACGATGTTGGTGAGGAGGCGGAGCAATTGCCTGTAATGGTGATGTCACTCTCTAGGGAGTCGACACCGGAATGGATGGCTTATTTAGGGAATTACGTGATAATGTCAACACGCTGCAAGGTCGGTTGACGACATGAGACGGCCGACAAACAATTAGTACCGGTCCAGACGTCTCAGAAACACCGTCAGGGGTTTTAAAACGCCCGTTTACTTTAGTTGGTCGACACAGACACAGACACGGACACTGAATCCAGTGTCGACGGTGAATAAACAAACGTATTCCTTATTAGGGCCACACGTTAAGGGCAATGAAGGAGGTGTTACATATTTCTGATACTACAAGTACCACAAAAGAGGGTATTATGTGGGATGTGAAAAAACTACCGTAGTTTTTCCTGAATCAGATAAATTAAATGAAGTGTGTGATGATGCGTGGGTTCCCCCCGATAGAAAATTATGGGCGGTATACCCTTTCCCGCCAGAAGTTAGGGCGCGTTGGGAAACACCCCTTAGGGTGGATAAGGCGCTCACACGCTTATCAAAACAAGTGGCGGTACCGTCTATAGATAGGGCCGTCCTAAAGGAGCCAGCTGACAGGAGGCTGGAAAATATCATAAAAAGTATATACACACATACTGGTGTTATACTGCGACCAGCGATCGCCTCAGCCTGGATGTGCAGAGCTGGGGTGGCTTGGTCGGATTCCCTGACTAAAAATATTGATACCCTTGACAGGGACAGTATTTTATTGACTATAGAGCATTTAAAGGATGCATTTTCTATATATGCGAGATGCACAGAGGGATATTTGCACTCTGGCATCAAGAGTAAGTGCGATGTCCATATCTGCCAGAAGATGTTTATGGACACGACAGTGGTCAGGTGATGCAGATTCCAAACGGCACAAAGGTGTATTGCCGTATAAAGGAAGAGGAGTTATTTGGGGTCGGTCCATCGGACCTGGTGGCCACGGCAACTGCTGGAAAATCCACCGTTTTTACCCTAAGTCACATCTCTGCAGAAAAAGACACCGTCTGTTCAGCCTCAGTCCTTTCGTCCCTATAAGAGTCATATCTGCCCAGGGATAGAGGAAAGGGAAGAAGACTGCAGCAGGCAGCCCATTCCCAGGAACAGAAGCGTTCCACCGCTTCTGCCAAGCTCTCAGCATGACGCTGGGACCGTACAGGACCCCTGGATCCTACATGTAGTATCCCAGGGGTACAGATTGGAATGTCGAGACGTTTCCCCTTCGCAGGCTCCTGAAGTCTGCTTTACCAAGGTCTCCCTCCGACAAGGAGGCAGTATGGGAAACAATTCACAAGCTGTATTCCCAGCAGGTGATAATCAAATTACCCCTCCTACAACAAGAAAAGGGGTATTATTCCACATTATATTGTGGTACTGAAGCCAGAAGGCTAGGTGAGACCTATTCTAAATCTAAAAAAATTTGAACACTTACAAAGGTTCAAATCAAGATGGAGTCACTCAGAGCAGTGATAACGAACCAGGAAGAAGGGGACTATATAGTGTCCCGAGACATCAGGGATGCTTACCTCCATGTCCAAAATTTGCCCTTCTCACTAAGGGTACCTCAGGTTCGTGGTACAGAACTGTCACTATCAGTTTCAGACGCTGCCGTTTGGATTGTCCCCGGCACCCCGGGTCTTTACCAAGGTAATGGCCGAAATGATGATTCTTCTTCGAAGAAAAGGCGTCTTAATTATCCCTTACTTGGACGATCTCCTGATAAGGGCAAAGTCCAGGGAACAGTTGGAGGTCGGAGTAGCACTATCTCGGATACTGCTACAACAGCACGGGTGGATTCTAAATATTCCAAAATCGCAGCTGATCCCGACGACAAGTCTGCTGTGCCTAGGGATGATTCTGGACACAGTCCAGAAAAAGGTGTTTCTCCCGGAAGAGAAAGCCAGGGAGTTATCCGAGCTAGTCAGGAACCTCCTAAAATCAGTGCATCATTGCACAAGGGTCCTGGTAAAGATGGTGACTTCCTACGAAGCAATTCCATTCGGCAGATTTCACGCAAGAACTTTTCAGTGGGATCTGCTGGACAAATGGTCCGGATCGCATCTTCAGATGCATCAGCGGATAACCCTATATCCAAGGACAAGGGTGTCTCTCCTGTGGTGGTTACAGAGTGCTCATCTTCTAGAGGGCCGCAGATTCGGCATTCAGGATTGGATGCTGGTGACCACGGAGGCCAGCCCGAGAGGCTGGGGAGCAGTCACACAAGGAAAAAATTTCCAGGGAGTGTGATCAAGTCTGGAGACTTTTCTCCACATAAATATACTGGAGCTAAGGGTAAATTTATAATACTCTAAGCTTAGCAAGACCTCTGCTTCAAGGTCAGCCGGTATTGATCCAGTGGGAAAAACATCACGGCAGTCGCCCACGTAAATAGACAGGGCGGCACAAGAAGCAGGAGGGCAATGGCAAAAACTGCAAGGACTTTTCGCTGGGCGGAAAATCATGTGATAGCACTGTCAGCAGTGTTTCATTCCGGGAATGGAAACTGGGAAGCAGACTTCCTCAGCAGGCACGACCTCCACCCGGCAGAATGGAAACTTCATCGGGAAGTTTTCCACATGATTGTAAACCGTTGGGAAATACCAAAGGTGGACATGATGGCGTCCCGTCTGAACAAAAAACGGGACAGGTATTGCGCCAGGTTAAGAGACCCTCAGGCAATAGCTGTGGACGTTCTGGTAACACCATGGATGTACCAGTCGGTGTATGTGTTCCATCCTCTGCTTCTCATACCTAAGGTACTGAGACTTATAAGACGTAGAGGAGTAAGAACTATACTCATGGCTCCGGATTGGCCAAGAAGGATTTGGTACCCGGAACTTCAAGAGATGCTCACAGAGGACTTGTGGCCTCTGCCGCTAAGAAGGGACTTGTTTCAGCAAGTACCATGTCTGTTCCAAGACTTACCGCAGCTGCGTTTGACGGCATGGCGGTGGAACGCCGGATCCTAAGGGAAAAAGGCATTCCGGAAGAGGTCATTCCTACCCTGGTCAAAGCCAGAAAGGAGGTGACCGCACAACATTATCACCACATGTGGCAAAAATATGTTGCGTGGTGTGAGGCCAGAAAGGCCCCACGAAGAAATTTCAACTCGGTCGATTCCTGCATTTCCTGCAAACGGGAGTGTCTATGGGCCTCAAATTGGGGTCCATTAAGGTTCAAATTTCGGCCCTGTCGATTTTCTTCCAGAAAGAAGTGGCTTCAGTTCCTGAAGTCCAGAAGTTTGTCAAGGGAGTATTGCATATACAACCCCCTTTTGTGCCTCCAGTGGCACTGTGGGATCTCAACGTAGTTCTGGGATTCCTCAAATCACATTGGTTTAAAACCAGTCAAATCTGTGGATTTGAAGCATCTCACATGAAAAGTGACCATGCTCTTGGCCCTGGCCTGGACCAGGCGAGTGTCAAATTGGTGGTTTTTTTTTCTCAAAAAAGCCCATATCTGGTTGTCCATTTGGACAGGGCAGAGCTGCGGACTCGTCCCCAGTTCTCTCCCTAAGGTGGTGTCAGTGTTTCACCTGAACCAGCTTATTTTGGTGCCTTGCGCCTACTAGGGACTTGGAGGACTCCAGGTTGCTAGATGTTGTCAGGGCCCTGTAAATATAGGTTCCAGGACGGCTGGAGTCAGGAAAACTGACTTGCTGTTATCCTGTATGCACCCAACAAACTGGGTGCTCTTGCTTCTAAGCAGACTATTGCTAGTTGGATGTGTAATACAATTCAGCTTGCACATTCTGTGGCAGGCCTGCCACAGCCAAAATATGTAAATGCCCATTCCACAAGGAAGGTGGGCTTATCTTGGGCGGCTGCCCGAGGGGTCTCGGCTTTACAACTTTGCCGAGCGGCTATTTAGTCAGGGGCAAACACGTTGGTAAAATCCTACAAATTTGATACCCTGGCTAAGGAGGACCTGGAGTTCTCTCATTCGGTGCTGCAGAGTCATCCGCACTCTCCCACCCGTTTGGGAGCTTTGGTATTATCCCCATGGTCCTTTCAGGAACCCCAGCATCCACTAGGACGATAGAGAAAATAAGAATTTACTTACCGATAATTCTATTTCTCGGAGTCCGTAGTGGATGCTGGGCGCCCATCCCAAGTGCGGATTATCTGCAATACTTGTACATAGTTACAAAAATCGGGTTATTATTGTTGTGAGCCATCTTTTCAGAGGCTCCGCTGTTATCATACTGTTAACTGGGTTCAGATCACAGGTTGTACAGTGTGATTGGTGTGGCTGGTATGAGTCTTACCCGGGATTCAAAATCCTTCCTTATTGTGTACGCTCGTCCGGGCACAGTATCCTAACTGAGGCTTGGAGGAGGGTCATAGGGGGAGGAGCCAGTGCACACCACCTGATCCTAAAGCTTTACTTTTTGTGCCCTGTCTCCTGCGGAGCCGCTATTCCCCCTGGTCCTTTCAGGAACCCCAGCATCCACTACGGACTCCGAGAAATAGAATTATCGGTAAGTAAATTCTTATTTTTCCAAAGTTCCCATACTGTATCTTGACAGATAATACACGGGTGTGGTATACAAGATCTACAATGTCTAGGCCGACCCCATATGGTCGACCTGCATTAGGTCGACAAGGGCAGAAGGCCGACATGTACAAAAGACCTATTAAAGGTTGACACTGGAATAGGTCGACAGGATCAAAAGATCGATATAGCAATGGTTGAAACACTTTTTTATTCCATTTTTGGGTTTAGTGTGGATAGTTTTTCCATCTGGGACCACCATTTGTAGAAGCGCGTCCCCTCACAGGCTTGCTTTGCTTGCCACGCTTCGGACGCAGTGTTTCGCTCCGCTCAACACAAGGTTACTAAAGGTTATGATTTGTGACATGGATAGTCAAGGATGGAAAAAATCCCAAATCATGAAAAAAACAAACCCCCCAAGACACGTGTCGACTACGCGTGTCAACCATTTCCTTGTTGACCATTTGAACCTATTGACCTTTTGTCCGTGTCGACCATATGGAGTTGACCTATTGACTGTCGACCTAGACATGGTCAGCCTATAGTCCGGATCCCACAATACACATGGTTTTCACTTGCTATTCTGCCAATTGAAAGTAGCTCAGCATCTGCCAGTCCAGCCACTGGTATTTACTAAAGTGGGCCTCTGCCTTTCCCATCATGGAGGCAGACATGCTGTGGGCTGATCTAATAATCATGGATATGCAGACAGTTCCTTTGAATTTCTGAGTTGCATTATCCTAAGATATTGGTCCTCCATACAAAATGGCAGCCGCCAATGTGCAATACACAAGTCAAATTATTTATTTATTAACAGTTTCTTATACAGTGCAGCACATTCCGTTGCGCTTTACAATTAGAACAACAGTACTGGGCAAAACCAGACCGACATAGAGGTAGGAAAATGGCCATACTGTGATTGGATCTCACGTGCACGTGGTTGTCATTATGCAGATATGCACCTACTATCCATGCAATGTACAGGTCATGTTTATCCAGGTTAATAGGGGTTTGGTGGGCCGAAGGGTAATGTCACACTGGCTGCTGCATATTTCTCATACGTCCTAGAGGATGCTGGGGACACTTCAAGAACCATGGGGTATAGATGGGATCCACAGGAGACATGGGCACTTTAAGACTTTCAAATGGTGTGACCTGGCTCCTCCCTCTATGCCGCTCCTCCAGACTCCAGTTTAGATCTGTGCCCAGGCAGACTGGATGCACACTGAAGAGCTCTACTGAGTTTCTCGGAAAATACTTTGTTAGGTTTTTTATTTTCAGGGAGATTGCTGGCAACAATCTCCCTGCATCGTGGGACTTAGGGGAGAGAAGTCAGACCTACTTCTAGGGAGTTTAAAGGCTCTGCTCCTTTGGATACAGGACACCATTAGTTCCTGAGGGTTTGGAATACTAGGTACGCCTAGGGGTTCATTCCCAGAGCCCGCCGTCACCCCCCTTGCAGAGCCAGAAGACAGGTGAGTAGAAGAAGATCAGAAGACTTCAGTGACGGCTTATGAGGTACCGCACAGCGGCCGCGCTGCGCGCCATGCTCCCACACAGAGGCACTACAGGGTGCAGGGGGGGGGGGGGGGGGGTTGGGGGGCGCCCTGGGCACAGTGGCGGATCTAGACTTAACTTTTAGGGGGGGCGGTTTAAGAATTATGACCCCTCCCCCTAATCATAGCCCCTCCCACTTAGTAATGCCCTTCCCGTTCGCTTCTAAATTTCCTGTTGTTGCCATTACTAATAAAATGTTGCCAGTTAGTGGAGAGAACCCTGCGCACTGGTGATACAGACTGGCGAATCGCCATTCCTTCCATCAGGGGTGGTAGAGGCTAAGACAGTAGGGCAATTTAAACATGCATGGGATAGACATAAGGATCTCCTTACAAAGAAATAAGGATCAGATAAGGTTAGAGATAAAAAATAATGTAAAAAAAAAAAAAAAGGGGGCAGACTAGATGGGCCAAGTGGTTCTTATCTGCCGACAAATTCTGTTTCTACAGCACACAGAATGAGCCGAAATTCACATTATAGCACACTGTATGAGCTGAAATTCACATTGTAGCACACAGTATGATCCAAAATTCACATTATAGCACACTGAATGAGCCGAAATTCACATTGTAGCACACAGTATGATCCAAAATTCACATTATAGCACACTGTATGAGCCGAAATTCACATTATAGCACGCAGAATGAGCCAAAATTCACGTTATAGCACGCAGAATGAGCCAAAATTCACATTATAGCACGCAGAATGAGCCAAAATTCACGTTATAGCACACAGAATGAGCCAAAATTCACATCATAGCACACTGAATGAGCCGAAATGCACATCATAGCACGCAGAATGAGCCGAAATGCACATCATAGCACGCAGAATGAGCCGAAATGCACATCATAGCACGCAGAATGAGCCGAAATGCACATCATAGCACGCAGAATGAGCCGAAATGCACATTATAGCACACTGAATGAGCCAAAATTCACGTTTTAGCACGCAGAATGAGCCAAAATTCACGTTATAGCACACTGAATGAGCCGAAATTCACATTATAGCACGCAGAATGAGCCAAAATTCACGTTATAGCACACTGAATTAGCCGAAATTCACATTATAGCACGCAGAATGAGCCAAAATTCACGTTATAGCACACTGAATGAGCCGAAATTCACATTATAGCACGCAGAATGAGCCGAAATGCACATCATAGCACACTGAATGAGCCGAAAATTCACATCATAGCACACTGAATAAGCCGAAATGCACATCATAGCACACTGAATGAGCCGAAATGCACATCATAGCACGCAGAATGAGCCGAAATGCACATCATAGCACGCAGAATGAGCCGAAATGCACATCATAGCACGCAGAATGAGCCGAAATGCACATTATAGCACACTGAATGAGCCAAAATTCACGTTTTAGCACGCAGAATGAGCCAAAATTCACGTTATAGCACACTGAATGAGCCGAAATTCACATTATAGCACGCAGAATGAGCCAAAATTCACGTTATAGCACACTGAATGAGCCGAAATTCACATTATAGCACGCAGAATGAGCCGAAATGCACATCATAGCACACTGAATGAGCCGAAATGCACATCATAGCACGCAGAATGAGCCGAAATGCACATCATAGCACACTGAATGAGCCGAAATGCACATCATAGCACGCAGAATGAGCCGAAATGCACATCATAGCACTGTGTGTGAGCCGAAATGCACATCATAGCACGCAGAATGAGCCGAAATGCACATCATAGCACGCAGAATGAGCCGAAATGCACATTATAGCACACTGAATGAGCCAAAATTCACGTTATAGCACGCAGAATGAGCCAAAATTCACGTTATAGCACACTGAATGAGCCGAAATTCACATTATAGCACGCAGAATGAGCCAAAATTCACATTATAGCACAATGTATGAGCCGAAATTCACATTACAGTACACTGAATGAGCCAAAATAATGCAGGGACACATACACTTTAGTTAGGAGAAGAGGGGGGAGACATGGAACACAGGCACTTTAGCTAGGAGCGGAGGGGGGAGACATGGAACACAGAGGGGGCACACACACACACTTACTTAAAGTTTGGAGGGTAGGAGACATGGCTGGCAGACAGTGACACCTGCTGCAGCCAGCAGCATGAGGAGTCGGATGGAGGCTGGGTGCTGCCGCGGCATTGGGAACGAGGTGGAGAGCGGGCAGCGCGGCGGGGGACGGGGAGAGACAGAGAGCGTCCTGACGCGCGTACAGGAAGGAGGGGGCGTGGTCAGAACAGAGGCCGCTCAGCCGCTGTATGCGCGTGAGGACGCTCTCTCTCTCTCCTTCCCCCGCTGCGCTGCACCGCTCTCCACCTCGTTCCCAACACCGCGGCGGGACCCGGCCTCCATCCCGGTGCCGGTATGTGTAGGGGGGCGTTCGCCCTAATCGCCCCCCGCTAAATCCGCCACTGCCTGGGCAGCAGGTATACCTCAATATAGACTGGGAACAGGGGACATAGGTGCCAGGGGCACTGTCCTAACCCCCGCCAGTATAAAGAAATTAACAGAAATAGCGGGTCTGAAGCGCGCCATTGCGGGGGCGGGGCTTAGCCCTCACAGCTCACACAGCCAGCGCCATTTTCTCTGGTAGAAACGCTGGTCCTTCCTCACACTGCTGACAGTATCAGGGTGTAAAACGGGGGGGAGCGCAGTAAATGTGAAATATATGTTCAATATAAAAGTGCTGCAGGTTTGGGGCATTATATAGTCTTCAAAACCGTTCAGAACGCGCTGGGTTATGAGCTGACAAACTTATCTGTGTCTCTCTGACAGAATTATACTGTGAATCGGTCCACTATATGTCAGTGGGTGGTTAATACACGTGTGTCGGCATGTCTGTGGCGGAGTGCTTCCCACAAACGACTGTGGGAATAACCCTGTCGGCACCGCTGACTCCTGATGGCACTTGGTACAAAAGGTCGGAGGATGAATGTTTTTCACAAAAGAAAACTATATTAGGGACACAGATGTGAGTGGGTGGCCCTGTCGACGCCATCAATATCTGACTGGGTAAAAAAGATTGCATGTGAATGTAATGCATATCAGAAAGGGCTATGTCTGTGTGTGTGTGTATATATATATATATATATATATATATATATATATGTGTATATATGATAAGATTGCATATTCATAGCTATATTTTCCTCAGATCGGGGTCGCAAAATGTTATTTTGCCCAGTTACTATTCCCTAATACCGACACAGATGTGGCTTCCTATGTCGACCATAATGATCCAAAGAAAAAGAGAAGAGCATTTACTACATGATTAGTGTATGAGAACTTGAGAAGGACGTATTAACGTCACTGAGGACCCTGCTGTTCTGAATAGAGAGGTCTTTGTATGTGTGTGTGTAGGTATGTATATGTTGTACACATGTATACACATACAGATAAAATTATAATAAAGTTACATTCCTCATTCTCATGTGGTGAATCGCTCTGTTTGATAAGGTCTGGGTCAGCCCTGACATGTTGGTTTCAAATCCTCAAGAGGATTCCGATTGTTTGTTCTTTTTCCGCCGCGGATAGAATACAGTGGGAGTCACCCCCTGTTCTGCACGGGGCACTGTCTCAAAGCCAGTGAATCATATGTAGGACGCTGCATTATAGTCTAGGTATGTGTCCACACATACGTCAGTTAGACCTGCCATTGCATGTGCATGGGGGAGTAGTAGTATTCAAAAATGGTCGGTTACCTGGTCATCCGTTATAGATACCCTGGTGAGGAGATAGGATGCTCCTTACGTTGGGTCATATCAAGGACCCTGCAACATACTTTCGTGCGACTGCAAAGGATATGAGACTCTTGGGTTAGCGGCCCAATTCTATGGCAGTCTCGGCTAGGAGAGCGTTGTGGATTCACCTATGAAATGCTGATATTGACTCCGAGAAGAAATGGAGTCTCTTCCCTATAAAGGTGAAGACTGGTTTGGTGAAGTCCTAGTTAAGTTGATCTCGTCAGAGGCCGCGGGTAAGTCTACCTTCTTGCCCTATGTTCCCTCACAATGGATGATGACGCATCATTGTTGGATGCAGTCAATTTGGCCCAATAGATACAGATTCCCTTTTCTTTGCAGATAGAGGAGGGAGGAAAGGAGCAGACCACAGGAGCAGACATCATCCTCTGTTCTGCCACATCCACCGCATGACGCTGGGACTCTCTTGCGGGAGTCCACACCGGTGGGGCCACGTCTAAAAACTCTTCAGTCAGTCCTGGAACGGACCTGGACCCGTGGGTTTTTACGAATAGTGTCCCAAGGGTACATACTGGAGTTTCCAGACGTTTCCCCTTACCAATTTTTCAAATTAGAAATTCTCCGGATGGGGAGGTAGTATGTGACACAATTCTTAGGTTGTATTAGGATCAGGTAATTGACCTGGTTTTACCCTGTCACAACAGGGAGAAGGTTTTTATTCAAGCCTCTTCGTGGTCCCGAAACCAGACAGCTCGGTCAGACCAATCCTAAATCTGAAATCCCTCATTTTCTACTTGAAGAAATTCAAATCCAAGATGGAATCTCTCAGGGCAGTGATCTCCAATCTGAAATTTTTTTTCCCCATGGTCTCAGTAGACATAAAGAACCTCCGCATTAGGCTTGCCTGAGGTTTGCAATTCAGGGGTGTCATTACCAATTTCAGACGTTGCCGTGGGTCTGTCCACGGCTCCAAGGATTGTCACCAGGGTGATGGTGATAATGACACTTCTCCGTCGCTAGTAAGGAGTCACAGTTATCCTGTACTGGGACGGTTCCCTCATAACGGCGAGTTCAAGGAACCAGTTGGTGCAAAACGTTGCACTCTCCCTGACAGTACTTCAACAACAGGGTTAGCTCCTGAACTTGCCAGAATCACTGTTGGTCCCAACGACGCGGTTGTCTGTTTTGGGAATAATACTAGACACAGAACTACAAGGAGTTTTGTTCTTCCAGTGGAAAAGGCTCTGGAGATCCACAGTCTGGTCAAACAAAGTCCGAGACCAGCAAGAGTGTCATTTCATCAACACATTCGGTTGCTGGAAAAGATGGTTGCGGCCTACGAGGCCACTCAATTTGGCAGGTTCCATGCCAGGGTGTTCCAGATGGACCTGTTGGACAAGGGGTCCGGTTCCCACCTACACTTACACCGGAGGATAATCCTGTCTTCCAAGACCAGAATCTCACTCCTGGGGTGGCTGCGCAGTTCTCACCTCCTAGAGGGGCACAGGGTCGGGATCCAGTACTGGATCCTAGTGACCACAGATGCAAGCCTCCGAGGCTGGGGGGCAGTCACTCAAGAGGAAAACTTCCAAGGAAGATGGTCAAGTTAGAAAACTGATCACCACATTAACGGTCTAGGGTTAAGGGCCGTTTACAACGATTTTCTACAACAAAAAACAGAACAGCAATGGCAGAAGCCACAAAGATTTTCCACGGGGCGGAAAAACATACAAGCGTTTTGTCAGTAATGTTTGTTCCAGGAGTGGACGACTGGGAAGCAGACTTCCTCAGCAGACGATCTCCATCCAGGAGAGGGGAGACCTCTTCCAAGTAGTCTTTGAAGACATGTCATTGGGATTTCCTCAAGTAGGAATGATGGCATCTCGTCTCAACAAGAAGCTTCAGAGTTCCCGGTCAAGGGACCCTCAAACAGGAACAGTGAAGGCACTGGTGACACCGTGGGTGTTTTCAGTCGGTATATATATTACCTACGTTTTCTTTCGTTCCAAAAGTTCTGGGTTCATAAAAAAGGAATTCCGGCGAGCCTCATGGTCCCAGACTGGCCAAGGAAAGATTGGTATCCAGATCTTCAGGAATTACTCTTAGGAGATCCCTGGCTTCTTTCTCTACGAGAGGATTTGTTACAGCAGGGGCCGTGCGTATATCACGACTTACCGCGGCTAAGTTTGACGGCTTGGCGGTTGTACGCTGGATCCTAACCCATAAGGGTATTCCCAGTGAAGTCATTCCTGCACTTCTACAAGCTAGGAAAGGAGTAACGTCAAAACATTATCACCGTATTTGGAGAAAATATGTGTCTTAGTGTGAATCCAAGAAGGCTCCTACTGAAGAATTTCAGTTAGGGCGTTTTCTCCATTTTCTGCAAGCAGGTGTGGATAGAGACCAAAAGTTAGGCTTGATTAAAGTACAAATTTCGGCCTTATCGGTTTTCTTTCAAAAACAATTGGCCTCCTTTCCAGAAGTTCAGACTTTCGTGAAACGAGTTTTGCATATCCAACCTCCATTTGTGCCCCAGTGGCATCATGGGATCTTAATGTGATGTTGCAGTTTCTTCAATCACATTGGTTTGATCCTTTACAGGTGGAGTTGAAATTTCTTACTTGGAAAGTGGTCATGTTATTGGCTTTAGCATCCGCAAGGCGGGTGTCTGAGTTAGCGGCATTGTCTCCCAAGAGTCCTTATTTAATCTTCCATGAAGATAGAGCAGAGTTGAGGACTCGTCAACAATTTCTGCCGAAGGTGGTTTCATCGTTCCACATGAACCAGCCTATTGTGGTGCCGGTGGCTACTGACTCCTTTGCAGAGTCAAATTCTCTATATGTTGTCAGGGGTTTGAAGATTTATGTCACCAGAACGGCTCCACTTAGGAAAACAGAGGCTCTGTTTGTCCTGTATGCTTCCAACAAGATTAGAAATCCTGCTTCCAAGCAGACTATTGCGCGCTGGATCTGTCATACAATTCAGCAGGATCATTCTACGGCTGGATTGCCGTTGCCGAAATCAGTGACAGCCCACTCTACCAAAAAGGTGGGCTCATCCGGGGCGGCTGCCCGGAGGGGTCTCGGCATTGCAAATCTGTCGAGCAGCTATTTGGTCGGGTTCAAACACTTTACGAAAATTTACAAGTTTGAGACCCTGGCTGTTGAGGACCTCATGTTTGGTCAATTCGGTGCTGCAGAGTCGTCCGCACTCTCCCGCATGTTTTAGAGCTTTGGTATAACCCCATGGTTCTTGAAGTGTCCCCAGCATCCTCTAGGACGTATGAGAAAATAGGATTTTAATACCTACCGGTAAATCCTTTTCTCTTAGTTCGTAGAGGATGCTGGGCGCCCGTCCCAGTGCGTACTGTATCTGCAGTTATTGGTTGTGGTTACACACAGATTGTGTTACGATTTTGTCAGCATATTGCTGCAAATTATTCATGCCGTTGGCTTGTGTTCTGTTGAATGCCATGGTCTGCGGCATGCTTGAGGTGTGAGCTGGTAAGATGCTCACGTGGTTTAACAATATATTCCTTCCTCGAAATGTCCGTCTCCCTGGGCACAGTTCCTTAAACTGGAGTCTGGAGGAGGGGCATAGAGGGAGGAGCCAGGTCACACCATTTGAAAGTCTTAAAGTGCCCATGTCTCCTGCGGATCTCGTCTACACCCCATGGTTCTTGAAGTTTCCCCAGCATCCTCTACGGACTAAGAAAAAAGGATTTACCGGTAGGTATTAAAATCCTATTTTCAGTCTTGGAAACTTGGTGCTTATCTCTGCTGTAACTAAAATCACATGACAGGTAGCGTAAGCAGAGATTTCCTGTAACATACGTCCCAGAGGATGCTGGGGTCCACTTCAGTACCATGGGGTATAGACGGTTCCGCAGGAGCCATGGGCACTTTAAGACTTTTCAAGGGTGTGAACTGGCTCCTCCCTCTATGCCCCTCCTCCAGACCTCAGTTTAGAAAATGTGCCCAGGCAGACTGGATGCACTCCAGGGGAGTTCTACTGAGTTTCTCTGAAAGACTTTTAGGTTAGGTTTTTTTATTTTCGGGGAGACTGCTGGCAGCAGTCTCCCTGCTTCGTGGGACTTAGGGGGCAGAAGTAGGAACCAACTTCCTGAATAGTTTCATGGCTCTGCTTCTGGCTGACAGGACACCATTAGCTCCTGAAGGGTACTGAACACTAGCTGCGGCTATGCGCTCACACCCACAGCCCGCCGTCACCCCCCTTACAGAGCCAGAAGTCAGAAGACAGGTGAGTGTACAAAAGAGAGGATCTTCAGTCATCGTGACGGCTAAAAGTTACCGCACAGCGGGCGGGAACGCTGCGCACCATGCTACCCTTCAACACAGGCACAGCAGGGCGCGGGGGGGGGGGGGTGGCACCTTGGGCAGCATGAAACCTAATCAAAACTGGCTAATAAGGGGACATAAGTTGATGAGGCACAGTCCTACCCCCGCCAGTATTAAAATTAGTATTGAAATTAGTGAGGGGAAACGCGCCATTACGGGGGCGGGGCATCCTCCTCAGTCAGCCAGCACACTGCTCAGCTCCATTTTCTCTCCAAGCATGCTGCAGAGAAGGACGCTGGTCCTCCTCCGCTTCTGAACCAAGTATCAGGGTGCAAATCAGGGGGGGTAGGGGGCACAGTGTAAATTGGTGCTGTATTGTGAATTTATCATTATAAAAGCGCTACAGGTCTGTGGGCATTTTTGTGTTACACAGGGATTTTTTATCACTAGCGCTGGGTTGTGAGCTGGCAAATCCTTTGTGTCCTTCTGACAGATTTTACTGTGGGTCTGTCCCCTATAAGTCCCGGAGTGTCTGTGGTGTGGTTGAGCACGTGCGTGACATGTCTGAGGCAGGGAGCTCTTCCCCTGAGGGAGCCATTTTAGGGACACAGAGTTGTAATGTAGTGGCGCTGCCGGCACACCACGAGCCTGAATGGGTGAAAGAATTACGTGATAGTGTGAATCATATCAGTAAGAGATTGGATAAGTCTGAGTATCATGCAGAAAACTGGAGAAAATCAGTGGAAGATGTGATTTTTCATAGTTCTGCCTTTTCATCCACAGGAGACCCCTCTGGGTCACATAAGAGACCATTTGCACAAATAGTACAAACTGATACCGACACGGACTCTGATTCCTGTGTCGACACTAGTGATTCCAGGGGAATAGTTCCTAAATTAGCAAAAAGCATTCAATACATGATTGTTGCTATAAAGGAGGTCTTGGAAGTTACGGAAGCCCCTCCTTTACCTCAGGAGAAGGCTTATTTTTATAAGGAAAAGAAAATTAATGTAACTTTCCCTCCTTCTCACGAGCTAAATACTCTCTTTGAGGGAGTTTGGGCAAACCCTGAAAAGAAATTTCAGATTCCCAAAAGAATTCAGGTTGCTTATCCTTTCCCGGCAGAGGACAGGAAAAGATGGGAATTACCCCCTGTTCTAGACAGTGCCCTGTCACGTTTAACTAAAAAGGTGATTCTCCCTGCACCTGGGACGGCTTCACTAAAGGAGCCGGCAGACCGCAAGTTGGAGACTACGTTAAAATCTATTTATGTGGCCAATGGTATGCTACTCAGGCCCACCATTGCTTGTGCGTGGGTGAGTAGTGCTATCGAAAAATGGTAAGACAACTTGACATCTGAAATTGACACGATAGATAGAGACGAGATACTCCTAACGTTAGGTCATATTAAAGACGCTGCTGCATACATGCTAAAAGCCATGAAAGATATTGGGCACTTGGGTTCAAAAGCCGCTACCATGGCAGTCTCAGCTCGGAGGGCGTTGTGAATTCGCCAATGGAATGCTGACGCAGATTCCAAAAGAAATATGGAGGCTCTCCCGTATAAAGGTGAGGCCTTGTTTGGAGATGGGCTGGATGCTTTAGTAGATTCAAGTTCAAGATGGAATCTCTGAGGGCAGTGATTTCCAGTCTGGAGGAAGGGGACTTCATGGTGTCAGTAGACATAAAAGATACTTACATGTTCCCATTTATCCTCCTCATCAAGCTTATCTGAGATTCGCAGTACAGGATTGCCATTACCAGTTCCAGACGTTGCCGTTCGGACTCTCCACGGCACCAAGGGTATTCACCACGGTGATGGCAGAGATGATGGTTCTCCTTCGACAACAAGGAGTCAATATAATTCCTTACCTGGACGATCTCCTGATAAAAGCGAGATCCAGGGAACAGTTGGTGCAGAACATTGCACTCTCCCTGTCAATACTCCAACAACACGGTTGGATCATTAATTTTCCAAAGTCGCAGTTGGAACCGACGACAAGATTGTCCTTTCTGGGGATGATACACAGTAGTACAGAGGGTATTTCTTCCAGTAGAAAAGGTGAAACAAATTTTGAAACCCACAAGAGTGTCGATCCATCAATGCATTCGGTTGATGGGAAAGATGGTAGCGGCCTACGAGGCCATACAGTTTGGCTGATTCCATGCCAGAGTATTCCAGTGGGACCCGTTGGACAAGTGGTCTGGATCCCACCTACACATGCACCAAAAGATAATCCTGTCCTCCAAAGCCAGGATTTCGCTCCTGTGGTGGCTACACAGTTCTCACCTATTAGAGGGACGCAGGTTCGGGATTCAGGACTGAGTCCTAGTAACCACGGATGCAAGTCTCCGAGGCTGGGGAGCAGTCACACAGGGAAAAAGCTTCCAAGGAAAATGGAATCAGGAATCCTGTCTTCACATAAACGTTCTGGAATTGAGAGCCATTTACAACGGCCTTCTACAAGCGGTGCATCTTCTTCAAGATCAACCCGTGCAGATCCAGTCGGACATAAACCGTCAGGGCGGAACGAAAAGCAGAGCGGCAATGGTAGAGGTGACAAAGATCCTCCTCTGGGCAAAAAGGCATGCAAGAGCTCTGTCGGCAATTTTCATTCCGGGAGTGGACAACTGGGAAGCAGACTTCCTCAGCAGACACGATCTCCATCCAGGAGAGTGGGGCCTCCACCAAGAAGTCTTCGCTGAGGTGGCAAGTCTTTGGGGAGTTCCCCAAGTAGACATGATGGCATCTCGTCTCAACAAGAAGCTTCAGAGATATTGTTCCAGGTCGAGAGACCCTCAAGCAATAGCAGTGGATGCACTGGTGTCACAGTGGGTGTTTCGGTCGGTGTATGTCTTCCCTCCACTTCCACTGATACCAAAAGTTCTCAAGCTCATAAGAAGAACAAGGGTTCGAGCGATCCTCATTGTCCCAGACTGGCCAAGGAGGGCGTGGTATCCAGATCCTCAGGAGTTGCTTATAGAAGATCCTTGGCCTCTTCCTCTTCGCGAGGACCTGCTGCAGCAGGGGCCGTGCGTGTATCAAGACTTACCGCGGCTACGTTTGACGGCATGGCTGTTGAGCGCCGGATCCTAGCCCGAAAGGGTATTCCCAAAGAAGTCATCCCCACTCTTATTCAGGCCAGGAAAGGAGTAACGTCTAGACATTACCACCGTATTTGGAGAAAATATATGTCTTGGTGTGAATCCAAGAAGGCTCCTACGGAAGAGTTTCACTTGGGACGTTTTCTCCATTTTCTGCAGGCGGGTGTGGATGCGGGCCTAAGATTGGGTTCAATCAAGGTCCAGATTTCGGCCTTATCGGTTTTCTTTCAAAAACAATTGGCCTCCCTTCCAGAAGTTCAGACATTCGTGAAAGGGGTACTGCACATCCAACCTCCATTTGTGCTTCCGGTGGCACCATGGGACCTTAATGTGGTGTTGCAATTCCTTCAATCGGATTGGTGTGAACCTCTACAGGAGATAGAATTGAAGTTTCTCACTTGGAAAGTGGTCATGTTATTGGCCTTGGCATCCGCAAGGCGGGTGTCTGAGTTGGGGGCCTTGTCTCACAAGAGCCCTTACCTGATCTTCCATGAAGATAAGGCAGAGTTGAGAACTCGCCAACAATTTCTTCCGATGGTGGTTTCGTCTTTCCATATAAACCAACCTATTGTGGTGCCAGTGGCTACTGACACCTTCACTGCGTTAAAGTCTCTCGATGTGGTTAGAGCTTTGAAAATGTATGTCTCAAGAACAGGTAGGATACAGAAAACAGAGTCTCTGTTTATCCTGTATGCTCCCAACAAGATTGGGTGTCCTGCTTCTAAGCAGACCATTGCGCGCTGGATCAGAGGGAGATTCAGCACGCTCATTCCTCGGCAGGATTGCCGATACCGAAGTCGGTAAATGCCCATTCTACTAGAAAAGTAGGCTCATCCTGGGCGGCTGCCCGGGGGGTCTCGCCATTACAACTTTGCCGAGCAGCTACTTGGTCAGGGGCAAACACGTTTGCAAAGTTTTACAAGTTTGACACCTTGGCTGATGAGGACCTCAAGTTTGGTCAATCGGTGCTGCAGGGTCATCTGCACTCTCCCGCCCGTACTGGAGCTTTGGTATAAACCCATGGTACTGAAGTGGATCCCAGCATCCTCTAGGACATATGAGAAAACAGGATTTTAATACCTACCGGTAAATCCTTTTCTCCTAGACCGTAGAGGGCACCCGACCCAGTGCGTACTTTACCTGCAGTTGTTAGTTTTGTAGTTACACAAGTGTTGTGTTACGATTATTTTCAGCATTTTGCTGCAAATGGTTCATGCTTGTTGGCGTGGGTTATGTTGAATGCCATGTTGTGCGGCATGGTTGATGTGTGAGCTGGTATGAATCTCACCGTTAATTTAGAAGTAAATCCTTTCCTCGAAATGTCCGTCTCCCTGTGCACAGTTCCTATACTGAGGTCTGGAGGAGGGGCATAGAGGGAGGAGCCAGTTCACACCCTTGAAAAGTCTTAAAGTGCCCATGGCTCCTGCGGAACCGTCTATACCCCATGGTACTGAAGTGGACCCCAGCATCCTCTACGGCAGGCATGTCCAAACTGCGGCCCTCCAGCTGTTGAGAAACTACACATCCCAGCATGCCCTGACACAGCTTTAGCATTCTCTGACAGCAAAACTGTGTCAGGGCATGCTGGGATATGCAGTTTCACAACAGCTGGAGGGCCGCAGTTTGGACATGCCTGCTCTACGGACTAGGAGAAAAGGATTTACTGGTAGGTATTAAAATCCTGTTTTTATATTGGTCATCAGAATGGGGAACTGCATTATGGTGGTCATTCCGAGTTGATCGCAGCCAGCAACTTTTAGCTGCTGCTGCTGCGATCAATAGCCCACGCCTATGGGGGAGTGTATTTTAGCTTAGCAGGGCTGCGATCACTTGTGCAGCCCTGCTAAGCTAAAAAAAATTCACACAAAATAAGACTAGGCCTGGACATACTTACCCTGTGCGATGGATACAGCGATGATGGGCCCGACTTTGACGTCTCTCCTTCACCCTCCGTTCGCCCTGGGCACGCCTGCATTTTACTCGCCACTCCCCGAAAACGGCTCCAAACGGTCCGGATCTGCCCTGCACCACCCTCTTCCTGTAATCTTCTTTGCGGTCCGTCCTGCGACTGCTTTCTTCGTAAGCCGCAACGTAACCCGGCGACCCCTGTCGCTGGGCAACATCCCGCACTGCGGCCGCCGCGCATACGCATTCCGCACCCGTTCGCACCGCAGTGATAAACCGCTGCGTGCGAATGGGTCGGAATGACCCCCTTTATCCTGAGTAGTCAGATTAATGGAACTAGTACTATCACCATTGCATAACTGCGGCTGCACAAGGCTTATTTAGAGACGCAGTGGACACTGCACCCCCCACAACAGTGCAAAGGGAAAGAAATGTACAATCTGTAAAATGTATTACTGGAGGCTACAAGTCCTACTTCCCCAATAGTATCTGTATTAGGCATACTTAGAGCTCCACCTGCTGGTTATCTTGTAGTACAATGACCCCCCTGAGATAAATTTGTGCATATAGAAGTCGTGAATGATTTCATTATTAAATGTTTTTTTTTTTTTTTAACATACAATATTTCTGCCAAAAGCTGCCTAAAACAGAGATAAAGTAATTGTGCCCATGACATTCAACAAAAATAAAAACTTAAACTATAATTTGGATTGAAAGAACCGCTGTTTTGTATCTGTAATTACATTTTTAAGATGAATGTTTTTATCTCCATTTTTCTTCTATGACAACGTGGTCCCTCTACCCCGGCAACTGAATGAAGGTGCAGAGCTGGCTCACTTGCCACAGCCACAGAGTGATGTAATAGAACACTGTAGAAGCTGCACATACTGTACATTACATGAGGACAGATACCTTATTACTTACATTCTAACACCCATACATCTAGACACCTCCTGCGTTTGGTAATGCAATCTCCGTTATAAGTGGCACATACAAAGATGTGCTCACTTATCCCAAATTAATGCACTTCTGCACATATCTACAAAAGACACACACCTAGGGGGTTTATCCTGTTGCCCAGAGCCAGTTCCGGTTGAGTGGAGAAAAGTAGGTAGGTGGGGCCATTAACTCTGATATGCAGAACAAATGTATCCCCTTTCCTGCGCTTAAGGAGCCTGCAGCTTGTCTCACTCTCAGTGCACACCTGCACCAACTAGTACCCAACACAAAAGAACAGTAGTGAACCACAGCGTTGGATCCTCAATAATGAGTGTTAGTTGTCAATAAACAATTAAGTTGATACATATGTTAAAAGAATCCTGTTGTCATACATATATTACAGCTCCAGCAATTAATATTCCAGTTCCAGTAATTAATGAGGACAATTGACTAGACCGGATACATATTTATTAATTACTGGAACTGGAATATGTATGACACAACAGGATTATTTTAACATATGTATCAACTTAATTGTTTATTGACAACTAACACTCATTATTGAGGATCCAGCGCTGTGGCTCACTATTGTTCTTTTGTGTTGGGGCTGTTAACTCCTCTACACAGCCGTAAGGGGAGGTTGACTTCAGAATGTCTCTTTTCTCCACAATCTAAACAGATGGTAGTTTTCAGTTTTAAAGGGAAGTTGAGGCTGGTGACCAGAACCGAAATGGGAAAAACATCACCGCAATGTTTCCAAGGTTCAAGTTGGGCCAGTAAGGTAGAGGAGACACCTTTGCTCTGGGAGGATTTCCTGGGACCACAGTGAGAGATGGCTGACCTATTATTTTTATCCCTCTCTGTTGCAGTTCTCTCGTCTAATTTCTATAACCTCACCATTAAAGTTCATTCCAGAACCTTCAGCTGGGGATAGCACCCTGTATAACCTGCCGGGATACGGTCATTAGGTCGACAGTCAGGTAGACCACTATTGGTCGACATGCATTAGGTCGACATGAACAAGGTTGACATGGCGAAAGGTCGACATGAGTTTTTCCACTTTTTTTTCAATTTTTTGACCTTTTTCATACTTTACAATCCACGTGGACTATGATTGGGAACGGTAATCTGTGCCGAGCTCCGTGGTAGCGGAGCACGGCACTTTGCCCGAAGCATGGTGAGTGAAGTGTGCCATGCGAGGGGACACGGTGCACTAAGTGGGTTTCCCTGTCACTTTACGAAGAAAACTACGCCAAAAAAACTCATGTCGACCTTTGTCCACGTCGACCTTGTTCAGATCGACATAATGACCATGTTGACCTAGTGACCATGTCGACCTAATGCATGTCGACCAATAGCGGTCAACATACTGACTGTCGACCTAAGTGTGGTCGCCCTAATGACCCATACCCTAACCTGTCAACTCTTTGGCAACCTAAGCTTTCATGAACATTGGTGTAGACATTCTTTTAAGAGCAAGGCCCTGAAGAAGACTATTAATAAAGTGTTCAGGCACCGTGGCTTCCATCAACGTGTACGTTGTTGTTGAAGTGATATGTCCTTTCTTATGAAAAGTGCAACCTTTTCATTTATGTTTAAATGTTACCAAAGGAAGGTTTACACTAAATTGTTTTGTGATTCATGATTACAAAACCCATTTAGATGTTGCCGTTTCTAAGTATCCATGGGCAAGTTATATGTGTATTTATTTTAAACTATTATATGGGTAACCCAAATAAAATTAAAATCACAAAACCTTTACATTTAAAAAAAAAAAGGACCGTTTATTAACTTAAAACTGAAATGAGAATGTATGGTTATTGTACCCAAAATCACTGGGAACTGTTTTTTTGTTGTTTTTTTTTAATAATAAGAACAATGGTTATGCTTAATGTTTTTTTGGGGGGTTAAATGAGAAATTTTCTATGATAAGCGTTGAAATGATCATGGGTGATTTTGTAAACACGCTGCAAGTGAGGTGGCACATTTGAAACTTCTATTTTCAGGGGGGTTTGGACAATTCACAGGTGTGTTTGCAAACCTGACTCATGGTAAATTTCCATGTTATGTTGTTATCTGTGAAAAGTTTGGCCGATGGTGTATTTGATCGTATTTTTGATTACACCCATGTTTTGAACTTATATTTGAGCCAACACTCCTGTGTTTTGTCAATTTTGGTCAATTTTTCAATTATGGAAATTTGCCAAACACTCCTATATTTGCAAATTTGGACAAACACAGAGCTTAGTAAATTTACCCCCTTGTGAGCAATTTACTTGGGAGTAATCCTTGTTCTTCATTAGGATTTACTTTGAACTAATGGCCTCCCATAAGGATATGACAACATCTATGGATACCAACTTCGGGCAGCAACTGTTTTTTTAACAACTTTCAGGCTGGCACACATATTGCACTTACTGCTTTAAATTGATACAGTAAATGACACTGCTGATATGAAATTGACTATTATGCGGCCCCTGGAGACATTACCAAGGTGATCCTTCATGAACCAAGCTCCTCAATGCAACTAGGATGCACCAGGAGACTGTGCTGATTAATTTGATATACTGTAGGACACTTGTGTATTGTGTGTGACTGAGTCTGCAGAACAGAACCTGTATTGGGAAAAAATCTGTGGCTGCTACATTGTATTATTATTATTATCAACAGTTTCTTATATAGCGCAGCATATTCCGTTGCGCTTTACAATTCGAACAACAGTAATAGAACAAAACTGGGTAAAACCAGATAGACATAGAGATAGGAAGGCCCTGCCCGCAAGCTTACAATCTATAGGGAAATAGGCATTGATACACAAGGATAGATGCCATCTATTGCATAATGGTCCCCCAGATTGCTAGGTTCTTAATGGGTTGTATGATATGATCACCCAGCAATATTGGAAGACAAAATATGTGAGGTTATGTGGACTATACAGAGAGGATGTAATTAGATAGGGAAGCAATGAATGTTATGTGGGTGGGATTGGAATTTGATAGGCTTGTCTGAAGAGGTGAGTTTGAAGGTTTGGAGACTAGGAGGTATATTTACTAACCTCATTTCTGACAATTTCAGCCAAGCTCAATCTCGGCTGACATCGGCAGTGTGAGAATGCAACTTTTTGAGAAAAAACACAGTAATTTACTAAACTACCGTGTTTTTTCAATTTGAATTCACTGATGTCGGTGTAGTTCGTATTGCTGGCAGTGTTTTACAGGAGCCACAAGAGTGACCTCAATTGACCTTGCGGTTAGCCCCTGACCGCAATTTTCCCACCATTAACTATAATGGAGGACCGCGATCCTCCATTATAGCCAGTGCACTCCGCCTGATTGACAGGCCAGGAGCGCATAGCCTGATTGGCTGCCGGGTTCTCTAGTGACAGGAGTCACAGGGGTCTCAGCCTTTGGAGAAAGGAACCCCTTTAGTGGCGTGGACCGGGTTTTTTGTTTTTATTTTTTTATCCTTGTGGATGCCTACTTGGACTGAAGAGGACCGATCTTCACTGGATAATAGGTGAGTACTTAGTTTTTTTTTTTACAGGTACCCCAAGGGATTCTACGGTGACAATGGGACCAATGGGCTCCGTGGGACACTTGGTAAGTATGTGTGAGTGTGTAAGTGTGCATGTATGTGAAATTAAACTTAAACTTTCACGGTGTGTGTGTTTTGTTTTTATTTGGGTATTTCTTTTGTTGTGTAACTACAGGTACCAGCGGGCCCGTTATTTCCCCGCATGCTGGTACTTGTGGTTCTCCAAGTACCAGTACATGGGGGAGGCTTTCTGGGACTTGTAGTTCCACAACAAAGGACAATATTCTTTCTTTTTACACAGTTTTGGCTATCAGCCCCCATCCACTACCCAGGGATAGGGGGGGACAGCCTTGGGCTTCACCCCTGGCCCTTGGGTGCCTGGAGGGGGACCCCTTGATTTAAGGGGTCCCCACTCCAGGGAACCACGACTAGGGGTGGCTAGTTGGGGGGAGTGATGCTTTGGCCGCAGGGACCTATATAAAAGTGTCCCCCGGCTGTGGCATCACCTCCCTGGTTAGTGCCCCCCATATTTTTGGAACCAGGACCAGCCCAAGAGCCCGGTGCTGGTTGTATAAATACAGGAAACCCTACTCTATTTCCCCCTGGTATTTAAACAACCAGGACCAGCTCAAAGAGCCCGAGGCTGGTTATGCTTAGTAGGGGGGCCCCACGCAATTTTAATTTTAATTTTAACACTTTTACACAGAGAAGCATGCATGGATCTCACTGATCCGTGCATGACTATCTAAACACGCCAGCCAGAAGCTGGTCTATTTGAAAGTTCAATTTATGTAAGAATTCTATGCTTTCCCGGCAGTGTTTGGCTATTGTCGGCAGTGATTGAGAATACTAATTATTAGTAAATTCCCGTATAAAATAACAGCAGTGTTTGTCCGATGGTCTATTGATTTGTATGTTTTTGGACGGTTGTGTATTTCAATATGAATAGCCCCAACACTGCCGAGATTTGTGTTTAGTAAATTCCCAAGATGATACTTAAGGTGGGAACACCACGGCCGATATATTGCGGGTCCATCGGCCAGTGTGTACGACCGATGTCTGTGAACTCCGTCATTCATAGACATATCACGTCGGCCCCACAGCACAGCCGACGGCCATTATATCTACCGATATATTAGCGCATCGCTGTGTGTGTACGGGCGACCAGCCGGCCGCCCGTACACATGCTGCGGCGGCCAGCAGTGATTGACAGCTGAACTGGGCAGGCATGTGTACACGCCCGCCCAGTTCATGACATCAGTCCCCGACGGATCGGGCAGTGTGTATGCACAGCACACTGCCCGATCCGTCCACAGATATAGCTGCAGATCAATTGATCTGCAGATATATCTATCAGTGTGTACCCACCTTTAGAAAAAACAACAAACTAGAATGTAATCGGGAGCTTAGTAAATTTCCACCTAGAGGTGAGTCTAATTGGGCATGGGAGGGCATTCCACAGAGTGGGGGAAGCCTGGAAAAAGTCCTGTCATTTTGAGTGGAAACAAGTAATACGTGTGGATGAGAGACGCAGATCTTGTGCAGAGCGGAGAGGCCTGGTAGGGAGATATCTTGAGATGAGTGAAGAGATGTACAGTATGTTGATGCAGTTTGATTAATAACCTTGTATGTATGTAAAAGTATTTTAGATTTAACACGTTAGAATACCGGTAACAAATGGAGGAACGGACAGAGCGGATCAGCAGACGATGAATGTCTAGCCTTGCAGCTGCAATCAAAATGGATTGTAGTGGTGAGAGCCTATGTTTGGGAAGACCAGTAAGGAGACTATTGCAATTATCAATGTGGGAGCTGATGAGTGCATGAATCAGAGTTTTAGCAGTGTCTTGTGTAAGATAAGGACATATTTGAATATGTTTTTTAGGTGCATGTAACATGATTTGGAGACAGATTTAATGTGTGGAACAAAGGACAGTTCAGAATCAAGGATGACACCTAGGCAGCGAGCTTGTGGGGTAGGGTGGATAGTCGCATTGTCACCAGTTATGGAGATATCAGGTTGGTAACTACTCTTGGCTGGTGGGAAAATAATTAATTCTGTTTTGGAAATGTTGAGTTTGAGGTGGCGAGATGAAATGGCAGACAGGCATTCAGTGACACGAACCAATACAGATGGTGATAAATCTGGGGAGGATAGGTAGATTTGAGTAGATTTGTAACACTTTGTAGACAGATTTACAACTTTTACGTGAAAAGGTATGGTTTCCCTCCATGGAGCAACTTGTTGAATCGGAAATCCGTAACTGTATGACATGCACCCTTCTTTCTACGCAAACTAGCAGTGAACCATTGCGGATGACTAATCTACCTGACAATGTCTGGGCAAATGTCGATGTTGATTTCTATGGACCATTATACAATGGTAAATACGTACTAGTGGCTGTGGATGAATATTCAAGATATCCTGTTCTTGAAATAATATCTTCAACGTCTGCCACATCTGTCTTACCAGCGTTGGATAGAATATTTACTACTTTTGGAATTCCAGGAACAATAAAGACTGATAATGGTCCGCCATTTCAAGGTGATGATTTCAGCAAATTCATGAAACATTTTGGAATTCGACATCAAAAAATCACTCCCCTGTGGCCACAGGCTAATGGTCTTGTTGAACGTTTCATGCGTAATCTGGGAAAGCAAATAGAGATTTGTAAAGTATCCCGAATTCCAATTCAACAATCTCTAAATCGATTTCTCGGACAATATCACTCAGTTATCCCATCCTCGTCGCCAGTTGTTATGTCCTGATGTACATATCTTTACTTCAATGAATCATGCAGTATGAAGATTATGTACTTTATTTCTTATTGGTAAGTAGTACTTGCATGGTTATAGATAGACATTAACTCCACATGCTGCTCTCCTCCTTACTCTCCTTCTACTTCCTACTTCCTTCTACTTCCTGATCACATGTTCATCTGTGCAGCCAGATTCTTAAAGGTACACTACCTCATCTAGCTAATGCACATAAACTATTTACATAGATACTACAAGATTCAGATTCTCAGTCGCACACAGATATACAAGTGTCACATATGAAATTACTCAGCCCAGTCTCCTCGTGAGTCCAAGTCGCATTGCGAGTAAGACGCATTTTCAGCAAAAAGACACCCAATGCTAGAATATTCTCATGTGACCTGGCGTGCCTAGAGGGGCTGTTTGGCGTGACTGCAGCAAAGATGATTAAAGGTGGGTACACACTAGACGACATGCTCTATGAGCGACATCATCTAGTGTTTCCCCCTCCCGGGCCGGGTGGTCGACGGCCGGGCATATACACTGAGCGATATTACGACCATATCGCTCAGTGACTTCATGCCTCGGCCGGGCTGTGCAGGCAGCTCTTGGACGATGAGTCCAGATTGAGCATGCATACACGGCCGTCAGCGATGGTCGTTAACGACCCGTGGAGCCGCGCATCAGTTGCCGGCATACACACTTGCCAAGAAAGTGAATGACGTTGCTCAGGAAGGGTGAAAATGAGTGACGTTCATTTTATCGGCAAGTGTGTATGCACCTTTAGGACATATCTGTACTTTTCCTCTTAGCCAGGGATTACATGGAGACCACTGTCATGGAGCTGGAGACTACTCTTCTGGTCCGCGGTTACTGCCCTCCACGTTTTGAAATAATGACTTATACCTCCATGCCCTTCAGTCACAAAGCATATACGTCACATGGAAAATGTTCAGCTATGGCTGCTATAAGTCAAAGAGTTGTTTCTGTGTTCTTTAATAATGCTGCTGTGGCCTTTGGAAGTAGTGCTATGATCCAGATATGAAAGTGATGTTTACAGAAGCCTTCACTACGCTCACCAAGTGGGAAATATAAAGCCAGGTTTGTGCTGAGGTTAAAGAAATAATTACAACCCCAATGGTCCAAGTAAAGTTCTTATTGGCCAACTATCTGAAGGGACCCATGGGAACGGGTGGTATTCAGTATGCCGCCTGTTGGGATCCCGCCGCAGAGTATACCAGCGCCGGAATCCCGACACCCGGCATACCGACTCCTATTCTCCCTCTTGAGGGTCCACGACCCCCCTGGAGGGAGAATAAATAGCGTAGCGCACCACCATGCCCGCAAGGGGCTCATTTGTGCTTGCCCCGCTGCCGGCAAGTCATGCCACACCCGTGGGAACAATAGTCACTTTTGGAGATGGAGCAATATATGAGGAAATGTAATTGTCAGTTTGCCTAATATAGGGATGGCCATCGGCACTATTGCCATCGATAGTTACATCAATGCCGATGGTGAGATAAACCATCGATGGCAGCTAAGTATTCTTTGCATAGCCATTGATGGTTTTTACCATCGGTGTGGTGCTTAGTCTTCTGCTGTGTAAGAGTCGGGGGCGGGGCTGAGCTGTGAGTGACAGCTGAGCCTCTTAAAGAGGAGCGACAACCCATTCCTGGCACTTACACATAGGGGGAGATTCAAATGTTTAAAAAGTCAGTTGGGAGTCTGTTTTTCCTATCTAATACACAGGAAAAAACAGACACCCAACCGACTTTTCAAACATTTGAATTCCACCCATAGTGTAAGAGTCGAAGTCTGCGCAAAGCTGCTAGATGACAGCTTAGCAGCCCTGTGCAGCAACAGACAGCCTTAAAATTGGTGAGGGTAAAAACCATTGTGCATACAGCTACCATCTGGTTATACACCATTGATGGTAAAAGTATTCAACATCGGCTATAGACCATCAATGATTTTGCATCATCGATGGTCAATGGTCATCCCTAGCCTAATGTATATGAATGTGCTGACAGCTGTGTTGGACATACTGTATTGCCGAGATTGGAGAGAAATTGTGCGTCTTGTCAGACCACTCTGTGACTCACGTGATTTACAAAGCAGACAAGTATTTGTCACAGGTTTTACATCTCTCATGACATAACCTGAGAGTGTAAACAGAGGCCTGCCTATTTTACTCCTTAGCGACATCTTACGCATGACGGATGGCACTAATAAGGATACTTGCCTGAAAGTTTTACAGTGCATTGAAATCTTCACACAGTCCTTCAGAAAAGAGGCTGAGAAGTTCAGTAATGCCTTTATGCAGACACTGCGCACGATAAAGGTAAACGCACATCAGACATTGGTTCCCGTCATACTGAATACCTTAAGGGCCCCATACACTAGAACGATAATGCCCAATTTCTTGCGATTTCAACCTTTGTTTGGTCTGATATATCAGATGAAAAGTGTCACATCGTATGTGTTTTCCATCTGAACTGATCTGCGTTCCCGTGAGCGTCGGGTCGGATCCCCTAGGTCGCAAGTGCCGCACTCATGATATATTGGAATCGCATGGAATCGTATGGAAAAAGGTGTGTTTTTTGTACCTGCGATATATATCGCATGCAATATATCATAGGAAGTTTGACTGGCATTCTCAGGACACTCCCATCAGCGGCAGCAGCGATGCAGCAGGAGGAGAGCTTGATATATCTGATTTGATTGGATTACACATTGCCCCAAGTATGTATTTCCACACTGACCACCAATCACTGTCCACCTAGCACACTGTCCACCAATGTAATCACACTGTCCACCAATGTATATCATACTATCCACCAATTTAATCACACTGTCCACCAATGTATATTACACTGTCCACCAATGTATTCTAAATTATTGATCACATTATTTAATTTCTGTGTCCCCAAAGTCATTTTAACCCCCAAATGGCCATGTGTTTTCACCGACACTGTACCCCAATGCTGCACCATTGATGTTTGGGTAATGAGGAAACGATTTTCAAAAAACAACTTTATTTTCTCTGACGTCCTAGTGGATGCTGGGTACTCCGTAAGGACCATGGGGTATAGATGGGCTCCGCAGGAGACTGGGCACTCTTAAAAGAAAGATTAGGTACTATATCTGGTGTGCACTGGCTCCTCCCTCTATGCCCCTCCTCCAGACCTCAGTTAGTATCTGTGCCCGGCCAGAGCTGGATGCACCCTAGGGGCTCTCCTGAGCTTCCTAGAAAAGAAAGTATTTGTTAGGTTTTTTATTTTCAGTGAGATCTGCTGGCAACAGACTCACTGCTACGTGGGACTGAGGGGAGAGAAGCGAACCTACCTGCTTGCAGCTAGCTTGGGCTTCTAAGGCTACTGGACACCATTAGCTCCAGAGGGATCGAACACAGGCCCAGTCCTCGGTCGTCCGGTCCCGGAGCCGCGCCGCCGTCCCCCTTGCAGAGCCAGAAGAACGAAGAGAAATTGAAAATCGGCGGCTGAAGACTGCGGTCTTCATTAAGGTAGCGCACAGCACTGCAGCTGTGCGCCATTGCTCCCTTAGCACACCACACACTCCGGTCACTGATGGGTGCAGGGCGCTGGGGGGGCGCCCTGGGCAGCAATTAGATTACCTTACTTGGCGAAAAGCACATAATACAGTCTGATAAACTGTATATGTGCATTAACCCCCGCCATTAAAGTACATAAAAGGACAGAAGCCCGCCGCTGAGGGGGCCGGGCCTTCTTCCTCAGCACACCGGCGCCATTTTCTCTTCACAGCTCAGCTGGAAGGAAGCTCCCCAGGCTCTCCCCTGCAGTATCCTGGTACACAAAGGGTAAAAAAGAGAGGGGAGGCACATAAATTTAGGCGCAAAACTGTGTATATAAGCTGCTATAGGGGAATAATCACTCAGTATAGTGTACATCCCTGTATAAATATAGCGCTGTGGTGTGTGCTGGCATACTCTCTCTCTGTCTCTCCAAAGGGCCTGGTGGGGGAACTGTCTTCAAATAGAGCATCCCCTGTGTGTGTGGTGTGTCGGTACGCGTGTGTCGACATGTCTGAGGTAAAAGGCTCTTCTAAGGAGGTGATAGAGCGGATATGTGTGTGGGAGGGTGTCTCCGTCGACAACGCCGACACCTGTTTGGATATGTGTAAGTGCTGAGGTAAAATTATTGCACAATAGGTTAGGGAACAGAAAGGAAATCTACCCTGGTCTGTCCCTATGTCACAGAGTCCTTCAGAGTCTCTCTATGTTCACTATCCAAAATAACAAAGTATCGACACGGAGTTTAACTCCACTGTCGACTACGATAATGCAAAGTTACAGCCAAGCGGGCTAAAAGATATTCAATATATGATTATTGGAATAAAAGATGATTTGCATATCACTGATGACTCATCTGTCCCTGACACGAGAGTACACATGTTAAGGGGAAGAATGCTGAGGTAAATTTCCCTCCTCTCATGAGGAAAAAGAGCGGGAATCTCCAGACAAGAGACGGCAGCTTCCCACAAGAGAATTCTCAGGCTGTATCCTTTCCCCACTAGGGCCAGGATGTGTTGAGAATCTTCCCCTTGGGTGTCCTGTTTGCACTAGCTATTCTCAGGGATCCTGCAGATAGTGTGCACATTCTAGTATACTACCCAGACCGGCGATTGTGTCGGCATGGGTTTATAGCGCTGTGGCAGCGTAGACAGGTACCTTATCAGCAGAGATTGAGACCCTAGTATGCATATAAATATTTTAAGATGCTGTCTTAAGTGATAGATATATAATTATAAAGCATGCCCAAAGGGACATGAGTATACTGGGTCCTAGAGACAAAAGCTATGTCGATTTCTGCTTGACGTGTCCTGTATAATATACATTGGACAGATGATGCCGACTTAAGAGGCATATGGAAGGCTGAGGATTGTGTGGAGAAAGGTTCTCGGGCCTGGTCTCCACAGCTATAGCTGGTAATTCTGATATTTTGCCTTATATTCCTGCACAGCCTAGGAAAGCACGACATTATTAAATGCAGCTTTTCGAATAAAGAAACAAGAAAGTCTGAGGTGCGTCCTTTCTTGTCAGAGCCGGGGGCAGAGGAAAGAAGCTGTACAACACAGCTAGTCCCCAGGAACAGAAGTCCTCCCCGGCCTCTACAAAAATCCACCGCTGGGGCTGGGGCTCCACAGGCGGAGCTAGGCCTGGTGGGGACACGCCTTCGTAAGTTCAGCCACAAGTGGGTTCACTCCCTGTTAGATCCCTGGGCAATAGAAATTGTATCGCAGGGATACAGGCTGGACTGTGAGAAGATGCCCCCTCACCGAGGACCCGGCGGGCTTCCCCCCAAGAGAGGGAGCCAGTGTTAACTGCAATTCGTAAATTGTATCTTCAACAGGTGGTGGTCAAGGGTCCCCTCCTTCAACAAGAGGGTGTTATTATTCGACCATGTTATAATCCCAAAACCAGACGGTTCGGTTAGACCCATATTGTATTAAAATCCCTGAACAAATACCTGAAAAGGTTCAGGTTCAAGATGGAATCGCTAAGAGCGGTCATTGCAAGCCTGAAATGAATCGGGACATAAGGGATGCATACCTTCGTGTCCCCATTTATCCACCTCATCAGGCGTACCTCAGAATTGCGGTACGGGATTGTCATTACCAATTTCACCAAGGTAATGGCGGATATGATGGTGCTCCTGCGGAAGCAAGGTGTCACTATTATCACATACTTGGATGATCTCCTCATAAAAGATCAAGAGAGCAGTTGCTGGACAGCGTATCACCTTCTCTGGAAGTGAAACGGCAACACGACTGGATTCTATATATTCCGAAGTCGCAGTTGGTTCCTACAGCTCATCTGCCTCGCCTAGGCATGATCCTAGACACAGACCAGAAGAGGGTTTATCTCCCGATAGAGAGAGCTCAGGAGCTCATGACACTGGTCAGGAATCCATTGAAAACCAAAACAGGTGTCAGTGCATCACTGCACTCGAATCCTGGGAAGGATGATGGCATCATACGAGGCCATCCCCTTCGGCTGGTTCCATGTAAGGACAATGGAACTTACTGGACAAGTGGTCCGGATCACATCTTCAGATGCATTGGTTAATCACCCTATCCCCCAGGGCCAGGGTGTCTCTCCTGTGGTGGCTGCGGAGTGCTCACCTTCTCGAGGGCCGCAGATTCGGCATTCAGGACTGGGTCCTGGTGACCATGGATGCAAGCCTCCGAGGGTGGGGGGCAGTTACACAGGGAAGAAAATTCCAAGGTTTGTGGTCAAGCTAACAGACTTGCCTTTACATCAATATCCTGGAACTAAGGGCCATATACAACGCCCTAAGTGAAGCGGAGTTCCTGCTTCGTGACCAACCGGTTCTGATCCAGTCAGACCGCAGGGGCTCATGTAAACCGCCGGGGCGGCACAAGGAGAAGGGTGGCGAGGGTAGAAGCCACCAGAATTCTTCGCTGGGTGGAGAATCAAGTAAGCGCACTGTCAGCAGTGTTCATTCCGGGAGTGGACACGACCTCCACCCGGGAAAGTGGTGACTTCATCAGGAAGTCTTCACGCAGTTTTGCAAATTGATGGAAACTGCCTCAGGTGGACTACATGGCGTCCCACCTCAATAAAAAGATAAAAAAGGTTTTACGCTGGGTCAAGGGACTCTCAGGCAATAGCTGTGGTCGCACTAGTAACACCTGGGTGTTCCAGTCGGTCTATATATTCCCTCCTCTTCCTCTCAGACCCAAGGGCTGAGAATTGTAATGAACGGAGGAGTGTGAACAATATTCTTTGCTCCGGATTGGCCAAGAAGGACTCGGTACCCGGAACTGCAAGAAATGCTCTCAGAGGACCCATGGCCTCTGCCTCTCAGTCAGGACATGTTGCAACAGGGACCCTGTCTGATCCAAGACTTACCGCGGCTGCGTTGGACGGCATGGCGGTTGAACGCCAGATCCTAGCGGAAAAGGGCATTCCGGATGCAGTTATTCCTACGCTGATAAAGGCTAGGAAAGACGTGACAGCAAGACTTTTTCACTGTATATGGCGAAAATAGGTTGCCTGGTGTGTGGCCGGGAAGGCCCTACAGAGGAATTCCAGGGGGGTCGATTCCTGCTTCCTACAGTCAGGAGTGACTATGGGCCTAAAATTAGGATCCATAAAGGCCAAGATTTCGGCCCTATCCCTTTTTCTCTCAAAAAGAACTGGCTTCACTGCCTGAAGTTCGGACGTTGTTACAGGGGTGCTGCATATTCAGCCCCTTTTGTGCCTCCAGTGGCACCTTGGGATCTTAACGTGTGTTGGATTCCTAAAATCCCACTGGTTTGAGCCACTTAAGACCGTGGAGCTAAAATATCTCACGTGGAAAGTGGTCATGCTTTTGGCCTTAGCTTGGACTAGGCGTGTGTCAGAATTGGCGGCTTTGTCATGTAAAAGCCCATATCTGATCTTCCATATGGAAAGGGCAGAATGGAGGACTCGTCCCCAATTTCTCCCTAAGGTGGTATCATCGTTTCATTTGAACCAACCTATTGTGGTGCCTGCGGCTACTAGGGACTTGGAGGATTCCAACTTGCTGGACGTAGTCCGGGCCCTGAAACTTTATGTTTCCAGGACGGCTAGAGTCAGAAAAACTGACTCACTATTTATCCTGCATGCACCCAACAAGCTGGGTGCTCCTGCTTCAAAGCAGACTATTGCTCGCTGGATCTGTAGCACGATTCAGCTTGCACATTCTGCGGCTGGACTGCCGCATCCTAAATTAGTAAAAACCCATTCCACGAGGAAGTTGGGCTCTTCTTGGGCGGCTGCCCGAGGGGTCTCGGCTTTACAACTTTGCCGAGCTGCTACTTGGTCGGGTTCAAACACTTTTGCAAAATTCTACAAGTTTGATACCCTGGCTAAGGAGGACCTTGAGTTTGCTCATTCGGTGCTGCAGAGTCATCCGCACTCTCCCGCCCGTTTGGGAGCTTTGGTATAATCCCCATGGTCCTTACGGAGTACACAGCATCCACTAGGACGTCAGAGAAAATAAGAATTAACTCACCGGTAATTCTATTTCTCGTAGTCCGTAGTGATTGCTGGGAGCCCGTCCCAGTGCGGACTCTCTGCAATACATGTATATAGTTATTGCTTAACTAAAGGGTTATTGTATGAGCCATCTGTTGAGAGAGGCTCAGTTATTGTTCATACTGTTAACTGGGTATAGTTATCACGAGTTGTACGGTGTGATTGGTGTGGCTGGTATGAGTCTTACCCTGGATTCCAAATCCTTTCCTAGTAATGTCAGCTCTTCCGGGCACAGTTTCCCTAACTGAGGTCTGGAGGAGGGGCATAGAGGGAGGAGCCAGTGCACACCAGATATAGTACCTAATCTTTCTTTTAAGAGTGCCCAGTCTCCTGCGGAGCCCGTCTATACCCCATGGTCCTTACGGAGTACCCAGCATCCACTACGGACTACGAGAAATAGAATTACCGGTGAGTAAATTCTTATTTTAAAATCATATATTATCCAAATTTAACCATATATACAAACATTTCGAAAGTATATTTTTAACCTTACGTAAAACCATTTTGAAACAGAAAAAACAACTTTATTTTAAAACCATATATTATCCAAATGTAACCATATATCAAAACATTTCTAAAGTGTATTTTTAAACTTAAGTAAAACCATTTTGAAAAAGAAAAAACAACTTTATTTTAAAAACAAATATTATCCAAATTTAACCATATACCATATAACCATAACCATATAACCATTTAACCATATACCTTAAGTAAAACCATTTTGAAACAGAAAATATATAACAGTTTTTGCACAGTTTTTTTTTCCTTATTGATATGTCTCTGGATCAAGACATAGACTTCATCGCCGGCCTACTAGACATGTACCGTAGCCATGAATGTCTGTGGAAGGTCAAAGCTAAGGGGTATTCTGATAAAGTGCAGCGGAATGCGGCCTTGGACGAGCTAGTCGATTATAGCAAGCCCTTTGTGTCCAGTGCAGACAAGGACTGGGCTAAGAAAAAGATCCAGAACCTGCGTACTGTGGTGGTCATTCCGAGTTGTTCGCTCGCAAGCTGCTTTTAGCAGCATTGCACACGATAAGCCGCCGCCTACTGGGAGTGAATCTTAGCTTAGCAAAATTGCGAACGAAAGATTCTCAGAATTGTGAATAGAAATTTCTTAGCAGTTTCTGAGTAGCTCGAGACTTACTCTGCCACTGCGATCAGTTCAGTCAGTTTTGTTCCTGGTTTGACGTCACAAACACACCCAGCGTTCGCCCAGACACTCCCCCGTTTCTCCAGCCACTCCCGCGTTTTTCCCAGAAACGGCAGCGTTTTTTCACACACTCCCATAAAACGTCCAGTTTCCGCCCAGAAACACCCACTTCCTGTCAATCACATTACGATCACCAGAACGAAGAAAAAATCTTGTAATGCCGTGAGTAAAATACCAAACTTCTTAGCAAATTTACTTGGCGCAGTCGCACTGCGAACATTGCGCATGCGCAGTTTGCGGAAAATCGCTGCGATGCGATGAAAAAGAACGAGCGAACAACTCGGAATGAGGGCCCGTGTTCTTTAAAGAACACAAAAAAATGGAACAATCAAAAAGGTCTGGAGCTGGTTCCTCCCAAGTTTACAATGCCTCGCTCTGGTATTACCCCTTACTGGAGTTTGTCCTGGACCAGGAGCCTACCCGGACAGGTTTCACCTCCCTCCCTCGGACTGCCACACCAGATCCTGAAGAGGGTGAACTATTTCTGTCGCATCTGTAAGTATATTTTTTGGAATAAGTTTTTAAAAGGTTTACTAAAGTTTTTGCAAGTACCATCAGTCCAGCACAGTCCATGTGGTCCTCCTGCCAATTGACTACACCCACCCAGTTAAAATAGGCAAGGTACTCGTCCCTGACCTGTTTTGCCTGTACACTCAACCTAGAATGGAGTGGAGGTGGTTCCACAGAGGAAAACGGTGAAGTCTCCTCTGGGTGTTCTGGGTCTGGGTCTCCTGGCGCTGCTCTGGGCAGTGTCCTATGCTGGGTGTTTTTCTTGCGCAAATAGTTATGCAGGACACAGCACGCAGTCACCACCCAATCTATTGATAAAGCTAATTATTTACCTTTTTAACATAAGCTATATACTTATTATAGACAATGTACGCAATAGGCTCACGAGGTGCCGTAATGGTACGCACTTAGCGTAGCAGACGCTAGGCCGTGGTCGAGACGCACGAGCGGCACGTTCGCTCACGGCTTACGCTTAGTATCGAGCACGCTATAGGCGGCTTGAGTACCGTAATGTTACGCTATTGGCGTAGCGGACGCTGTACCGCGAGAGTGGGATACGAGCGGCGCTGACGCTCACTGAATTACACACAGATAACCTTGTAACAACACACTGTAAGGGTATGCTTATGCTGTAAACCTTAATACTATAGTATTACCACAATGTAACATTGATTAACCCTGATAATATGAAAGCTGTTTGAGCGATTGAGACGCTCAGAAACCCTTTATAATGTCTAGTGAAACACACACTACTTGCTAAGGTTCCAACACCTTTATAGACGATAGTTTGTACGTGAAAAGGGGAAAACAGTTACAGTTCATACACTACAGACCTGACATTAATACCGAAACACAATAACTAAACAGAAATATAAACACTAGTGAACGATCGCAAATACAAATAAACAGAAAGAGAATAAATGGCAAACACTTAAAGGATAACAAAAGAGAACAATTGCATACACATAGAGTAACGAAATGGCCACAGAGAAACTTACACACGTGGGAATGAATCGCAAGCGCAGTCCTGGAAACCAGCTCTCAGTTAATCAATGATGAAAACCTTTGTAGAGAGTGAGCTGGCCCAGCAATGGTGATCCTTATATTTACAGCCTACATTCACAATACAATGGTCCCTACAATCTCATTGTTCATTGGACACAGGAATTTGTCTCTGCATTATAACAAAAGGTCATAGGTGGGTTCGTACGGGGGGGAAGTGTCTCTCTCCAACTGCTCAGGTGGGAGGCATCCTCAGGACTCCCACCTCATGTGTAATAAAACAGCAAATACATTTAAAGTCCATAAACTACTTTTACATATAACTATACGCTGGAGCGACCGATCTCTTCCTAACCAACACCGGAATGTTTCTGATAAAATACTCTTCAGTTAGGTACTAGACACCACTGTTCAACCTTTGTCAGACCCTTCGTATCATGCAAAGAGGAATCCCCATGTCCACGAACCATTTACACTAAACATACTTGCAGACATTATTAAGGGGATTAATATCTACAAAACACACTATAAAGGTTAAATATGCTGCGATCGAGTCGCCCGCTACAAGCCCACAAACTCTACCGTAACTACACATCCCCATGCGCAGGCGACGTTGGAGCGTCCCTTACGCAACCTGAGGGGATGCGTACGCACGGGGGAGTCGGTGCACGAGCAGCGGGCACATGCATTGGGGTTAGTACAAGGCTCATGATATTTTTCGACTTTGACACTATCTTCTACACCTGCAAGTTGATAGCCGTTAGGAATATCCAGAAGCAGCTAGACAGAATGCCAAAAATGTTCTCTACAATTCGGTGTACCCTGGATAGCCTATAATTGTAGATCCGCTTCTCCCTTGTCAGGTGCCTTTGGGGGTACAGCTTCATAATGTTCTCGTGGAGTGCAAAAGCCTCATCAGCCACAAAATCAAACTTGAGGTCGTGCTCGGTTTGCTCCCTAGATGACAAGTTCAGGGTCTTTGTGGTAAACCGCTCGTAGAATGTGGTATTCTTCAGCGAGCCATGCACGTCCGTTTTTGCCAACGTCAGTGAAGATTAATTCATAGTTGGCATCCACCACTGCCATCAGCACGATGCTGAAATACCCTTTAGAATTAAAATAAAGGGATCCGCTGTTTGCAGGAGGGTTGATGCGGACGTATTTGCCATCTATCGCTCCCCCACAGTTAGGGAATTGCAAACTGCTCTGCCACGGCTTGCCATTCTGATGTACTTGCAGGGAGCTATAAAGAAATAGAAATAAAAAATGAAAACATGTATTTAAACAGTGTTTTTTTTTTTAAATCTACTACAGAGTGGAAGTGTGGAGATTCCCACCACCCCAGACCTCAGTCTCCAGGATACGGAGGAATCCCAGACCCAAGATCCTACCCCTTAAGCACCTTGACAATGGCCTTGCAGGTGTCAGAAATAATCCGACCCAAAGCCTGGGGGAAGATGAGCGTCCCGAACTTCAGGTCCTCCAGCGACTGCCCTGTAGCCAGGTACCTCAGCGTAGCAGTCCGCCTCTCCTCAGCAGGGATGGCCCTCTGCATCTTGGTGTCCTGCCTCTCGATGTAGGGAGTCACAAGGCTCAACAACTCCTGGAAGGTATCGCTATCAATTTGCAGGTAGTTGCGATAATCTTCAGGGTTATTAACCTTAATCTCGATCAGGAGTGACATGTGAGAGAGAGAGTCCCCCTCTTCAGCAGCCACTCCTTGCTCCAAACAGACCTCACCTCTTCCATTTCAGATCCCTGTCACGTTTCAGCTTCATATAGCCATAGGCTAACAGAAGATGAACCCTGTAGGAATCCATCACAGAATAGGGTATAGCACTTTGTTGAAACAAGCCAAATAAAGCAAAGCACACTAGCAATGTGGAACGCTCAGAAGGTATAAACCAGCCTCACTATTTACAGAGCAGCAGTGTGCACATGGCTAAAATGGCTGCTGCTATTTATATGCCTATTTGGGCTAGCCTCCCTAGAACCCTAATCCAGCCCATCAGATATATCTTATGGTGCATGTGAATGCATTGCGATGAATCGCATGCGATATGTTTCCACTTGACATATCGCATGCGATAGATTGCATGCAAAAAAAGCCACACATGTACCAAATCGTATAGAATCATATGGAACCACTCCCGGGGAGAGTTCAAGGGAAATCGCATCCGACTTCAGCCTCAGACATATCGTTGTAGTGTATGGGGCCCTTTAGTGACCGTTGTTCAATTGCGTAACATGATGAGATTCTCAGCCACGTCACAGGTTAGCTATGTAATGACAACAGCATCATCCAACTGCAGCCAACCAGTGGCGTCAAGGAGGGGTACAAATTACCCAGGCTCGGGCTGCTGGAGGTGCCCGAGCCCGCTAACCCCACCCCCCCACCCCGTAGCCGGACGACGGCGGCGCCATCTTCCTGGTGTTAGCTTCAGGAAGATGGCACTGCACATAGAAAGCAAAGAGTCTTTGCTCTCTAGTGACCAGCATCATCTACCCAAATATCACTGGGAAGATGGTGCTGGCCAGGGAGGGGGGACCCGCTTCCAGATCAAGTAAGGTAGGAAGCAGGTGCCCTCCCCACGCCCCCCCTGCCACCCCTTGTGTTAAAATGGTGCCGCCCTTGTGAAACGCTCTGGGACACTTCGTGGACCCGCAATTATTGTATTATTAAAATAATTTTATATTAAAGGGCATATTAATGCCCACTTGGCTCTCAACTGCACTGCAGGCAACTAGACTGTTTGGGGTGCTGGTTCAGTGATGCAGAGTTTTTCCATGTCGTCCCATCACCAGGCTAGTAAAAGAACATTGCTGCTCACTAATGGTAAAGCTGCAGAGCTCTAACTTGGAAATTGCATCAGCTGCAGTGGTCTGCCTCATCCAGTGCTTTCCTCCCCATGGCTGCTAAACCATCATCCTGGAAGAGGGCAGTGAGTGAGACACAAGACACACACAGGCAGGGCTGTTTCCAGACAATTTGGCTTCCAGAGCAAACAGTAAAAATAAATCTGGGCAGTACTGGCCCCAGTACTGCCCAGGACCACTTATTATGCCACAGTTATCCCTGGCACCTTAATGTTTTTCATCCCAGTATTGGTACCTTTTTGGTCATTGTCAAGGGTTCTTACGCCACGAGCTACCTCCTGTTTGGTGCCCACGGTCACTGCAGCATCTCCCCAACTGCTTCCCATTATCACCACAGTGGCTCCCGCATTTCCGGGTATCGAAGTCCTCTTCAAGTACGACCTCTAGCATCTGTCTCTTCTAATGAAGGCGGACATTTTGGGTGGGACATTGTAATCAGTATTCTATGCAGTCAGCTAGAGTCAGAGTCACTGGTTACGGTGCCCCGTTGGATTGCAAGACTCAAAACGGTATCTGGACTCTGGGTCAACAGTGTCTAAGCCGACACACATTAGGTCGACACCGATTGGTCAAAACTGAGTAGGTAGACACAGGAAATAGGTCAACACGACCATTAGGTCGACATGAACAAGGTTGACATGAGTTTTTCACATTTTTTATTTTTTTAACTTTTTCATACTTTACGATCCACGTGGACTACAATTGGGAATGGTAACCTGTGCCGAGCTCTGCAGTAGCGGAGCGAGGCACCTTGCCTGAAGCATGGCGAGTGAAGCGAGCCATGCGAGGTGACACGGTGCACTAATAGGATTTCCGGTCACTTTATGAAGAAAACGACACAAAACCCCCATAAAAAACTCATGTTGACCTTATTCCATGTCAACCTTGTTCATGTGTCGACCTACTCACTGTCGACCAATAGGTGTCGACCTAGACACTGTTGACCCTGAGTCCCAGATCTACTCGAAATGGCCCTGCACACAGGTCCAGGCCCAAGTCTAATTTGTTTAATATAGATTTTGGCGCCCCTCACTGTGGACATTTTGGGTGGAGCTACAATGTGGGTGGGGCATCAATTGGTAACCCACCCACATAAAGCCTTATCCATATCAACACAGGTACATGGCAGCTAAACTAGGACAAACAAAATTAATAATTGTACAGCAGTCCAGTGCAGTAGAAGCAATAGTAATGTAACAACTGTCATACTGTAGAGCAGAGATTTTCAACCTTTTACAACTCGCGGCACACTGAACAAGATCTAAATCTTGCCAAAGCACACATTTTTTGTACTCAAATATAATGGTGATGCATGGTGCAGTTCCATGTCCTAGGATGTCATGACAAAGCTTCTCCATAGATCACATTTGAGCCACGTCTGAGAAGGCCAGAAGAGCCCAACACTGCCCGGGCCCAAAATTAGAACTGGCTCTGCAGCCGCTAAACCCACCAGTATTGATCGTTCCAGGGCCTCAGTAGCGGCAGCATACTGACGGGCCTGGCGCTGCTTCTATGGCGGCACACCTGGAGACTGCTCTGGGCACACTAGTGTGCCACGGCACAGTGCTTGAGAAATCTGTGATTTTCACAGATTTACTCCGATGTTTTTTTATCGTTTTGTCCTTAATTGAGGTTATCACTAAAACACTGTAACAGTAAAGGACCCTACACACTGGCAGATAACACAGAACGATATGAACGTTCTCGTTCATTAATGAACGAGAACTCGTTCATATCGTTCAGTGTGTAGGCACCAATGATGAACGATGTGCGTCCCCGTGCTCGTTCATCGTTTGTGCCCCGTTGCTTGTACATGCAGGCCAATATGGACAATCTCGTCCATATTAGCATGCAGTGCTATGGAGCCGGGCGACGGGGGGAGTGAAGAAACTTCAGTCCCCCTGTCACCACACCCCCGCCACCGGGCCGCCCGTCGGCTGTATCCGCCGTCGGCCAGCTCGGCGGCGGATCAACGTTTCTGTAGAGGGTATTACAAACAACATAACAACAGCGGAAATTGGGTTCATACAAAGCCTTACATAGACAAAGATAAATAGGGAAACCCTACAATAAAAACCTATACATATAATAAAACTGTAAGGGTTATGTCTCTACATAGACATTTTTTTTGAGAATTATACTTGTAGGGACAGTTTATGGACCATCGAGACAAAGAAAAAAGTGATATTTAGTCTGTCTGTTTGTCTGTCTGTACGTTCTGGCATCACACAAAAACTACTGTATGAATTTATATCGCATTTTCACTATTGTATAGTTTAGTGACCTAGAAAAGGACTGAGGTATGTACGATCTCGATCTGACATCAGGGAGAGGAACAATAAAGGAAAAACCAGATGCTTGTGCAGGCTCCTCAAGTCCAAAAGGGATGCGGTTATGTGACCGGCGGTCAGAAGACACTGACTAGCACTGACGAACATTGACTAGCCTGCCGGTTGGCATGCCAACCAACAGGGACTATTCCCACTCGTGGGTGTCCATGACACCCATAGAGTGGCAATAGAACCTGTGGTGAGCCCGCTGAGTGGCAACCGCAGCGAGCCCGCAAGGGGCTTCGTTGCACTTGCCACCTCCCCCGCTGGCCATCTAACAGATGGGACCCCAGCGTCAGTATGGCGACCGGCGGTCTCCCAACTGCTGGTTACCCGATACCAACCCGTCCAAGATGACTATACAGTATGAGTATGGACTTCCATCATACAGCACTGCACTGAAGGTTGGTGTTCCTGTCATGCTTGACTCAGAACTTGACTCTACCCAGGTTATACAACAGAACCTGACTTAAAGTGACTGCTCTGTAGAGGAACCTAATTGAGGCAAAGATTCTAACGGGATGTGGTGCAGGTGAGACTGTGTTTATACCACGTATACCACTTATCCCCATCAATTTTTCTTTTCAATCCAAGCCCCTGTAAGCATCTGCTTAGCTACGACGATCAACAAGTCACAGAGGCAAACACTCAGGGCTGCAGGTGTAGATCTTAGGGCCAGCTGCTATAAGCATGGCAGAGGGGTCACTGTCACTGGTGACAGCCGGAGAGAAGGGGAGAGAGGAGGTAATGCAGTGCTCAATGGCAAAAGGGGGTGTGGTCTCATGGGTAGGGGCGTGGCTGAATCTCCTTTTTGGCGCTCCGGGTGTCCCAGGGGTTGTGGGCTGCACCCGGGGAATAGTGTGTGCGTGGTGCTGGCTCCTGCACAGTGACAGGAGCTGGGTGCTGCACGTAATGTCACAGTGCAACACCCGGCTCCTGTCACTAGGGTTACCACCTCATCCCTTTCATTCTGGACACATATTAACTACACAGGTTCTGTGGCTGGCTGACTTCAAGACTCCATTTCACCTGGTTTTAATCAGCCACTGAACCTGTGTAATTAATATGTGTCCAGAATTAAAGGGATGGGGTGGTAACCTTACCTGTCACTGAAGAGGTGCTGCCACTTTGGTGTCATCCCTTGTCATCTGAGTGACACTCAGGTGCGGGCTGCACCCCTTATTGTGACACCACTGACCCATGGGAAGCTTTACGTGGCTTGCTCACGTGATCATAGCCCCAAGCATCTTTGGTGTTAGTCCCTGAAGATAAACTGCAAATATTGTTTACCTATACATTTTGTGATCAATGGGCCTAATTCAGTAAGGATTACAAATTCTGCTAAGTAGCAGAATCTGCAATCCTTTGGATTGCATGCTGGGGACCGCCCATCGTCTCTCCGTCACCGACCCTTTTTGAAGCCACGCCCCCGCAACGCTCCGTCTCTGCCTTGGGAATGGAGAGTTGCCACCCCCCCTTCCTGCGACCGTCTCTGTCTGCAGATGTGATTGCATTTTCTGTGGGGCGCTGCAGAAAATGAGGGCGCATGCGCAGGACGGACCCTGCGCATGAGCCCGCGTCCTCTTAGCAATTTTTGCAGTTGGATTGCTTATTGCGATCCAACCTGTATTAGGCCCTACAGTATGTGTAAAACATAAAATATACTTCACAATATTAGATGCCACTAAGCGAGCAAAACTGCGGGTAAACGCTAGTAATAAAAATATTCTGATCTGAACGTGATAATTTTAAATAATAAGTGAAATCACATTTCCCTTAGGTCAGTCATGTAAAAGACAACGAGGTCCTCAAACCAGAAATAACCAGTCTAGGTCGGTCTGGTGGGGTGTGTGGGGTCATGCTGTGATGTCATAATGGCAACTGCCTATATAAGGGATGTGCTGTTGCTGTCTCTTGCATATGCTTTCAGAGGCCTGGGACGGCATAACACACTGGTAGAAGGTTAGTGACTGGACAAAAAATAGAGCAGCTTAGTTCGAATCGTCGGCAGACTTTTAGCATGACTATTATAATATATGACTTATGACCTTGGGGATAGCATAGTATTGGATAAAACCAAAATCTCACACCTACTGGGACAGTGCTGTTACATAACAACCACAAGCGGCTGCAAATGGGCCATTGGAGATATTTGAAGAACACTGTCTCGATGGGCCTATAATGTTTCAAATGAAATCCTTTATGTGCAGCCGCACCTGTGACATCTCCTTGGAGTTGTTTTGTGAGCCTATAATGTTGCAAATTAAGGGGGACATTTACTAAGCAGTGATAAGAGTGGAGAAGTGAGCCAGTGGAGAAGTTGCCCATGGCAACCAATCAGCACTGAAGTAACATCTATAATTTGCATACTATAAAATTAAACAGAGCTGCTGATTGGTTGATGGGGCAACTTCTCCACTGGCTCACTTCTCCGCTCTTATCATTGCTTAGTAAATGTCCCCCTAAATCCTTTGCTCTCTCTCTGCCTGCCTAAATCCCAGTGTGCCACTGTTGCAGGCTGATCCACTTTTATTAATGTGCAGAGGTGTAAGAGAATTATATTGTGCTTTAATCATTACTTTTGTTTTTTTCCAGTACTATACACATATGTAGCTACATCTGAGGGAAACGTGCACCCTCAACACAGCTATGTGTGTCTGCGCCTAGCTGTGCTGAGCTGCGGCATTTGCCGCTCCCATCTATGCAAATGGGGCACACACACCTCTTAGACGTCCAGACGTACGCGGTCGCGCCTAACAAGGAGCAATCGCGATATGATGTAGCCACGATGAGAATGGCTACATTTGTACAGTTGTAATCCCTGTTAGCGTCAGAAATGAATGCTATGGTGGTTATAACCGTCCCCCTCCCCCCCTCACTCCCACTCATCTTTTGCTCTCTTTTTTCACTCTCTCACCATTGACGTATAGGTGCGTTTTTCTCCGGCTGGGTAAATAGGTCAAAATAGCAGATTTGAGGTGACAAAAGGGATGACTGGGTTAGGCAAGGTTAGTTGGTGGGCGGGTGGTCTGGGCAAACTCTGCATAGTCTCTTATTGCCTAGAGGGACGGGCAGTCCTTCAGCCATGGGTCCCCAGAGGTTTCCTCCACAAGGGGTTTTTTCCTCTCCTGAGTGCTGAAGGATGACTCTTCATGAGTCATGAGACTCAATCCATCTTGTTTCTCTTATAGGACAAGTTTGTAAGATTACTGGACCAAACTCAGTCCGAAATTCCCTATTTTAGAATGCAGAGTAAATAATAATATTAATAATTACAAAATAATAATAATCATCATCATAAGAAGACAAAGAAGAAGAAGATGAAGAAGAAGAACAACAACAACAAAAACAGGATACATTTTACTTAAAATAAAAATAGACATTTATTTTTTAAATATATTTTGCTTGAAGTTGTCTTTATTAATAAATTATCTCAAAAGGTGAAGAAATGACACATATATTAGGAGAGTTCAGAACCATGCATCGTTTATTCTACACTAGAGAGTACCAGGCGAGGCAGCCATGTTGGTTGCCCTACATAGGTTACACATTTTGCAATTAGCAAAATATGGCAATAAGGCATACATGGGTAAAATGAAAAGCACCTAACAGCAGGGCCGAAACTAGGATTTTCGTCACCCGGGGCAAGGCAGCAATTTGGTGTCTCCCCCCCAAAAAAATAAATAAATAAATAAATAAAAATTAAAAAAAAAATTGCTAATAATAAATAAATAAAAAAATAAAAAAACACAAAACAAACAAACAAACAAACAATCCCTATCAGACTAAGATAATCAGATTATCAAAAGTTTTGAAAAAAGGGGATACTACTGGACAATATTCCCTATGTGCCTCAAATGCCCTATGCGTCACATGCCCCGCCAGCGTGTTCAATTACATGCTCCTCTGTCCCCATACATTGCACTATATCATAACACTTCATCAATGCACTACATTACCCTATCCACTGCACTACATCACTATACTACATCCCATACACGCTGAAATACATCACCACACTTCATGCCCCTATGCACTGCACTACATACCCTATATGCCACACTACATCACTATGCTACATCTCCTTAAATGCTACACCACATAAGTGCACTACATGCCCCTATATACTGCATTACATTACTACACTACATACCCTATATGGTACACTACATCACTGCACTACACCACCCTATAAGCTACACCAAATCCCCCCATCTGGGAGGCAAAGTGGAGCTTGATACTTCTAACTAGGGGCACAGTGCGCGTCTATAGCTTGTACGGTGCACCGCACGCTAGTCACATCACTGCATGGCAAATAAGAGAGTTTAAGACAGTAGCCAACATAGGAGAGATCCCAGGTACCAGAGCTCACCCGCACAGCGTCGGGAGCCAGCTGCGGGCAGACAGGTGGGTCAGAGACATTGCCCTGTGAGCTGTCTGCTGTCTCACTGAAGCAGCACAGCACTGCCAGTAAAAAAACAAAACAAAAAACCCTGCTTCTCTGTAACTGCTTGGCGCCCCCTCAAATCCTGCACCCGGGGCGCATGCCCCCTTAGCCCCTACGGCAGTAGTTTCCAAACTGGGGGTCATGGCACCATGGGGTGCCTCGGGAAAGAGGGGGGGGGAGGGGGGACTTTAGTCAGGGCTGTAGTCAGGGCCGAAACTAGGATTTTCATCACCCGGGGCAAGGCAGTAATATGGCACCCCCTCCCTCCTCCCCTCAAAACCCCCCCCACAAAACAAAAAACAGACAAACAAACCCTATCACACAAACCCTATCACACTAAAATAATCAGATTATCAAAAGTTTTGAAAAAAGGGGATACTATTGGACAAAGGCCCTCATTCCGAGTTGTTCATTCGCTAGTTGCTTTTAGCAGCATTGCACACGCTAGGCCGCCGCCCTCTGGGAGTGTATCTTAGTGTGACAGGACGGTCCCGTACGAAAGCACTTGCCGCTTTCGCGTCCCGTTGGCTGCGCACAGAATGGAAGGTCAAGTCACACGAGGCCTGACCACATAGGGGATTCCCACTTACCGTCAGTAACCGCCTGTTACTGACTCCACCCACTGCGTTGTGGGCGGGTTTATGCTGCCACCACCAAACTCCTAACCTGCCGTGGCGTTTGGAACCACGGTTCTGCTCTGCCGACGCACTGCCTTACCACAGCTGTGTGGTGCTGACGAATCCCCACTAGCCACTTGCTAGGCCTCTACCGGTAGATGGCGGAAGGCGGAATTTGGAGACGTTAGGCGCTTCCCTGGACAGCCGGAGGACGGGGCTATGTTTGGCCTAACCCTGTTGGTCACAAGATGAAGCAGTCTTCTTGAGGCAATGATGTTTATTTGCTCAATGATAAATAACCTTTAAAAAGGCTCCTCCCTATTGCTAGGGGCAACAGCATACAATCAGATGTTTTCAGCAGAATAAGATGTTACAATCCACCCTCCTATGGGCCAACTGCCCTCCTTTTATCCCTCTCCAAGACCCATTACCACAGGGGGTAAGCCTGCCCTGCGGTGTACAACCAATCAATGTTTACCCATGAGCTGTGCATGCCTTGGTCACATGCACAGCTAACATTGTTCCCTATGGACAGTGGGGAGTGGTCGTTCTCCTTTGACTATCCCATCTTGGAGGATCAGGATACGCCCCGGTGCCGTTCAGTCTAGGCTGGGGGAAGTTTTCCCTCCTAAATCTGACTTCCAGAAACCTGCCCGGGACCCAGCTCACTGCCTGCAGCCTGGATTTGGGCTCCAGAGCTGGGCAGCCTGGCTCCCCGGTCCAGGTTTCTTGGCCACTACGGGTGATCTCCATGGAGCTCCCAGAAACCACTCAGCTTGTTTCATAGCTGAGCTGCTTCTCTTTCTCCCAGTGCCCCTTGGAAGTGTGAGGCTGGATGGGAAAGCATTCCGTTTTTGGGGAAAAGGTCTGGGAGAATCCATCAGCCTGCACAGCCATGGATTCCCCCCTCCTGGGACACACAACCAAGTAAGTGCAATTTACCTTTAAATACATCACATTTAAAACACACTCTACATTCCCCTTTACATATACACTGAGCCTGTGCCCTGCACAGACTCTACATACTCAGGCACTGCAGTGCCTTACAACACACTGTACTTTTTATTATTGGTAACACAATGTCTGGTTTCTTAACTACTGTGCCCAGCGCTCAGCGCTGGGTTTCCCTAGCCCTGCAGCCTGGCTGCTAGGGCTCTCTCAGTGCTGGAGGTATGGGGCTGGCTTCCCCCATCCTCCAGCCTGCCTGCCTGCCACTGGGGTCCAGGGAGCTGGCTCTCCCTGTCCCCCCAGTGTGGCACTAACTCGGTGGCCTCACCGCACAGTGCGGCGCACCCCCCTGATCTGGAGCCCAGCGGCCCGGGACACTTGTCCCGGCTGCTGTGTCTCTGGCTCCTTTGCAGCGCTGAGGTGCCGGGAGCGTAGCTCCCGGGCCCCAGCACTCACCACCCTACTCATCCCCTCGCCGCCAGGGAGCCGGCTAGCCCGGTCCCCTGTATGCGGCGCTGGATCTGCGGCCTCGCCGCAGCGCCCGGCGGGGAGCCGGGCTGCGGCGCACCCCCCTTGCCGCCCAGCAGCCCGGGACGTTCGTCCCGGCTGCCGCGGCTGGCCACCTCCGATGGGCTGAGGCGCCGGGAGCAGAGCTCCCGGTCCCCAGCGGCGGCACACACAGAGAGCGCTGCAGCGGGAGCTGAGCTCCCAGCCGCAGCGTCTCACCCTCCCTCCCCCCCGGCGCACACACAGCTCAGTGCGCCGGGGGGCTGTGCTCACCGCTGCCGGGAGCGGAGCTCCCGGACTCCGGCGGCGCACACCCGACGGCTGCAGCGGGAGCTGATCTCCCGGCTGCAGCAGTCCCCTTCTCCCCCGGCGCGCACACTGCTAGTGCGCCCAGGGTTGCACTGACCGCTGCCGGGAGTGGAGCTCCCGGACTCTGGCGGTCAGCGGCTCCCCTCTCCCCCGGCGCGCACTCTCTGATCAGCGTGCCGGGGAGCTCCCTCACTGCCGTGGTCTCCGGAGAGGTCCGGGACCACGGCACATCATAAAAATAAGATTTGTACATTTTATAAACACGGCGCCTAGCGCCCATTGTCTTTAAAATGGCGCCGGGCACTAGGGGTTAACCCCTTCAGTGCCGCGGCGGCCATTTTACACGTGGCTGGAGCCTCTCCGGCCACACTCCTCCCCCCCCATTCAAGCGGGTCAACCAGGGACCCATGTCCCAACGATTTGGGTCCTGGTCCCGCAGTCCGTTGGGGTGAAAGGGGACGCTACCTGGGGGGTGTAGGCTCTGGCCTAGACAGTTCATCCATAGTGTAGTGGGCCTCTCTTCGTGGGTGCACAATGTTCAAATAGTCCACCTGTAGTCCAAGGTCAAGGCTCCACCACAAAAGTCTGTCCAATTTCCCCAAGGTAGGTTGCAGCCACCTAACAGGTAGGTGGTAAGTCACCACGGTGGGGGGCCGGTTACAAACAAGTGCCACCCAAGGTGTCCCAATTGTGGCATACCCCACCTCCCACCATAGCAGTTTTCTGCTCAAACAGGCCACAGGGTGCTCCTGCCCATATGGCTCCTCCTGGCTCAGTACTGCTCCCAGTCCGTGCAGTGGCGCAGTAGTTCGTAACGCACAGTCCTGGTCAAGAATGTGCGCCATCAGCACTGGAGCGGGTACCCGAGCCTCCTTCAATGACTGGAATGCCAACTCGCAAGCGGGTGCAAAGTCCACTGACTTGGGAATGCCCTTCCTAGCCATCTCTGTCAAGGGGTTCACTACAGGACAAAAGTCAATGACAACGTGTCCGTAGGGCCTTACAGGTTCTAAGGTCAGTAGCGGTCTGGGTGATGTGGGTCGGGGACAGCCTCTGGTTGCCTCCACCCCCTCTGGTTTGGGCCTACCCCTGTCTCATTCCCACATGGTGCCCCAGGCACTGCACCTCCGTCATACCTATCTGGCAACTGTCTGCCCTAACTGTCAGACCTGCCCTCCAATCCTCCTCCGTCGACCTATGACTCGGGAAACCTACCCTGTCACCTAGGCCTACTCCTTCCTCCTCGTCCGCTACCTGTGCCACAGTGATGGCGGCCAGACCACCAGCCTCTGGATCCTGTGTGGCATCCACTACAGGGAGGCTGCGTGTCTTCCCCGATCTACTGCGCACAGGCAGGGGACCTGCTATGTCCACAGCAACTTGCTGCAAGGGTTCTCCTATGGGCAGCGGCCCAGAGACAACACAACCGCTGGAGTGCCCCAGCTGCCAACGCATGGCACCAGCCTTACAGTTGGTGTGGGCGTCATCCGACATTCCAGACCAGGGTAAGCACTGTGTCAGGCACTTCAGGGTACGGTCTGTCTCTGGGTTAATGTCCAAAGGGGTTTCGCTGGCAACCGACACCGGTTGCGCAGGAATGTCCCCTGGGGGGACCAGTTGGACACATTCCCTATCTGGTCTATCCCCTTCCACTTTCCTGGCTACCCTGTACCTTAACCCTTCCCGCCAGGTCAAACTTCCCGCCCCAACCCTGTCAAGGCCGCTGCCAGAGTGGCGCCTCATGCCTTTCGGGGATGGGTCAGAGAGTTGAGCCTCCCTAAACTCCTGCCTGTGGCCCTCAATCTCTCCTAAATTGGGACACTCTACAGGGGGATCTAGGTGGGGACTACTAGGGTCAGTCTGGTAGGGGTCAGTCATGGAAAAGTCAGTGTGCTTTCTCATACTCACCGCCGGAGTTGGCAAACCACTTAGGTCAGGAGCATCATTGGGCACCCCCACAGGATCAAACGAGCTGGAACCGACATCCTCTGCGTTGCTAGTGGACGTAGGCATACCAGAGGCAAAAGGCATGCGGGGTCGATGTACTGATCTAGCCGCTGTAATCTTTTCCTCTGGGCTGGTTGATGCTGTGGTTGGCTGTGCTGGCAGTTGTCTAGCAGCTGTAGTCTTTTCCTCTGGGCTGTGCTGTGCTGGAGTAGCTGATGTCAATGGTGGTTTTGGAACTTGACTCCGGGGAATGGCGCCAACAAACGTAGTGACGATCCCACCACCCAGATCATTTCCTAGGACCACATCAGTTGGGAGACCATCCATGACGGCAACTTCTCGCAACTCTGGTCCAGCTCCCCAGTCCAGGTAGACTCTTGCCATGGGAACCTCTTTCTCTGTTCCATCTGCCAGGGTGACCTTGGCAGTGCGACCCTGCAATACTGCAGCAGGATCTATAAGGTGGGGGCTCACCACAGTGATTGAGGCCCCAGAGTCTCTTAGGCCTTCTCTCTGCAGGGGTCCCACGTGGACTGGCTGCAGGTGCCTCCACATGTTGTGTAGGGGCTGTTTGGCCATGCAGGTGACTCTCTCCGCAGAGTGCACCTGTCTCTCGCCACACTCCATCGGACTGACTGGAGGGGGAACAGTCTCTGTAGGCTCATCTCCTCTCGTCAAACAAGCGATCCGGGCTCCAGCACTCGGATTTGGGGCACGAGTCTGGGGTGCTTGGGATGCAGGACAGTTGATCCTCAGATGTCCGATTTTCCCACAGCCGTAGCACTTCTTCGCCAGTCGTGGCACCGATGATCTCTGATCACTTGCAGGGACGCTGCGGTGCGGTTGCTGGCCAAGAGCACCCAGGTTGGAAGATGCTTGTCTTTGGGGTTGATGAGCTGAAGAGGGGGGTCCCCTTGGTGGTACAGTCTTTTGGAGCTGGCTGCTGGTTGGGCGCTTCTGCCCCCGTGGCCGAATTGCCACATATTTGTCGGCTAATTGGGAAGCCATTTTTAAGCTGGGTGGCTCCCGATCTAGCACCCACTCCTTCACTTCTGGGGCGCACCTGCGGTAGAACTGCTCCCTGCAGATCAGGTCGATCAGTGCGTCCCATGTAGTGGCTTCAGAATCCTTCACCCACTTCACCACGTACTGCCGCAGCTGGGTGGCGAACTGCTCATGGGTGCTGCTAGGATTCTTGGGCAGGTCTCTGAACTTCTTCCTGTAAGACTCTGGAGTGATGAAGAATCGCTGGAGGAGGGCCTTCGCAACTTCGTCGTAGTTCCCACAGTCCTCCGTGGCCACTCCTCGATAGGCATCCAATGCCTCTCCATGCAGAGTGGGCACAAGGTGTCTCACCCACTCTGACTTGGGTAGATCGTGTAGTTTACAAGTCCTTTCAAAAACTTGTAAATGTCCATCAATGTCCCCATCACTGTCTGCAAACTTGGCAAACTGTATACGTCCTGATCTGTGTACAACAGCTGACAATGGCTCCCGCGGTACCACGGCCTGTGGTGCCCGCTCATCACGCCATATCTGGATGATGATCAAGCGCTCTTGCTCCGTTGCCCTTTCCCCCAATTCCGCTAGCCTATCTGCTAGGCTATCCATACTGCCCCCCCTGGGACGTTGGGATCCTGGCCCTGCTAGGGATTGCTGGGAAACATTGCTGCTGTGAGAGAGGGCGGGGCTTGTGGTTCTCACCGGTTCCTTACGAAGGTCCACTGTTGGGCCGTCCTCTGCGATGCTGACGCCGTCAGTGCTTTCCACCTCCGCCCGATGGGACTCCTCTCAGCTCCTGAGCGCCGCCTTCATGACGCTTCTGGACGCGTTGGAAGGGATATCCACACCCTTCTCCTGGCACACGATCTCCAGATCATCCTTGGACATTCCGCTGAATTCCGCCATCTTGTGCGTTCTCCTGCGCTGCAGTTACTCCTCTCCTGAGTAACTCGGCTTCTCCAATCGGGTGATGAAAAGCCGCATGGGAATATCCCACTGCTATGCCAACAATTTCTGTGACAGGACGGTCCCGTACGAAAGCACTTTCCGCTTTCGCGTCCCGTTGGCTGCGCACAGAATGGAAGGTCAAGTCACACGAGGCCTGACCACATAGGGGATTCCCGCTTACCATCAGTAACCGCCTGTTACTGACTCCACCCACTGCGTTGTGGGCGGGTTTATGCTGCCACCACCAAACTCCTAACCTGCTGTGGCGTTTGGAACCACGGTTCTGCTCTGTATGTGCCGACGCACTGCCTTACCACAGCTGTGTGGTACTGACGAATCCCCACTAGCCACTTGCTAGGCCTCTACCGGTAGCTGGCGGAAGGCGGAACTTGGAGACGTTAGGTGCTTCCCTGGACAGCCGGAGGACGGGGCTATGTTTGGCCTAACCCTGTTGGTCACAAGATGAAGCAGTCTTCTTGAGGCAATGATGTTTATTTGCTCAATGATAAATAACCTTTAAAAAGGCTCCTCCCTATTGCTAGGGGCAACAGCATACAATCAGATGTTTTCAGCAGAATAAGATGTTACAATCCACCCTCCTATGGGCCAACTGCCCTCCTTTTATCCCTCTCCAAGACCCATTACCACAGGGGGTAAGCCTGCCCTGTGGTGTACAACCAATCAATGTTTACCCATGAGCTGTGCATGCCTTGGTCACATGCACAGCTAACATTGTTCCCTATGGACAGTGGGGAGTGGTCGTTCTCCTTTGACTATCCCATCTTGGAGGATCAGGATACGCCCCGGTGCCGTTCAGTCTAGGCTGGGGGAAGTTTTCCCTCCTAAATCTGACTTCCAGAAACCTGCCCGGGACCCAGCTCACTGCCTGCAGCCTGGATTTGGGCTCCAGAGCTGGGCAGCCTGGCTCCCCGGTCCAGGTTTCTTGGCCACTACGGGTGATCTCCATGGAGCTCCCAGAAACCACTCAGCTTGTTTCATAGCTGAGCTGCTTCTCTTTCTCCCAGTGCCCCTTGGAAGTGTGAGGCTGGATGGGAAAGCATTCAGTTTTTGGGGAAAAGGTCTGGGAGAATCCATCAGCCTGCACAGCCATGGATTCCCCCCTCCTGGGACACACAACCAAGTAAGTGCAATTTACCTTTAAATACATCACATTTAAAACACACTCTACATTCCCCTTTACATATACACTGAGCCTGTGCCCTGCACAGGCTCTACATACTCAGGCACTGCAGTGCCTTACAACACACTGTACTTTTTATTATTGGTAACACAATGTCTGGTTTCTTAACTACTGTGCCCAGCGCTCAGCGCTGGGCTTCCCTAGCCCTGCAGCCTGGCTGCTAGGGCTCTTTCAGTGCTGGAGGTATGGGGCTGGCTTCCCCCATCCTCCAGCCTGCCTGCCTGCCACTGGGGTCCAGGGAGCTGGCTCTCCCTGTCCCCCCAGTGTGGCACTAACTCGGTGGCCTCACCGCACAGTGCGGCGCACCCCCCTGATCTGGAGCCCAGCGGCCCGGGACACTTGTCCCGGCCGCTGTGTCTCTGGCTCCTTTGCAGCGCTGAGGTGCCGGGAGCATAGCTCCCGGGCCCCAGCACTCACCACCCTACTCATCCCCTCGCCGCCAGGGAGCCGGCTAGCCCGGTCCCCTGTATGCGGCGCTGGATTTGTGGCCTCGCCACAGCGTCCGGCGGGGAGCCGGGCTGCGGCGCACCCCCTTGCCGCCCAGCAGCCCGGGACGCTCGTCCAGGCTGCCGCGGCTGGCCACCTCCGATGGGCTGAGGCGCCGGGAGCAGAGCTCCCGGCCCCCAGCGGCGTCACACACAGAGAGCGCTGCAGCGGGAGCCGAGCTCCCAGCCGCAGTGGCTCACCCTTCTCCCCCCCCCCGGCACACACACAGCTCAGTGCGCCGGGGGGCTGTGCTCACCGCTGCCGGGAGCGGAGCTCCCGGACTCCGGCGGCGCACACCCGACGGCTGCAGCGGGAGCTGATCTCCCGGCTGCAGCAGTCCCCTTCTCCCCCGGCGCGCACACTGCTAGTGCGCCCGGGGTTGCACTGACCGCTGCCGGGAGCGGAGCTCCCAGACTCTGGCGGTCAGCGGCTCCCCTCTCCCCCGGCGCGCACTCTCTGATCAGCGTGCCGGGGAGCTCCCTCACTGCCGTGGTCTCCGGAGAGCCTCTCCGGCCACACTTAGCTTAGCAGAATTGCGAACGAAAAATTAGCAGAACTGCTACTAAATAATTCTTAGCAGTTTCTGAGTAGCTCCGGACCTACTCACAGATTGCGATCAGCTCAGTCCGTTTAGTTCCTGGTTTGACGTCACAATCACGCCCTGCGTTCGGCCAGCCACTCCCCCGTTTCTCCAGACACTCCCGCGTTTTTCCCTGACACGCCTGCGTTTTTTGCAAACGCCGGGAAAACGCTGAGTTGCCGCCCAGAAACGCCCCTTTCCTGTCAATCATTTACCGAACAGCAGTGCGAGTGAAAAGCGCCGCAGAGCCACAGAAAAACTGCTAAGTTTTGTGTTAAATAACTAAGCGCATGCGCCCTGCGTACCTTGCGCATGCACAATTTGCAACAAATCGTAGCATAGCGAAAATCGCCAAAGAGCGAACAACTCGGAATGACCCCCAATATTCCCCTATGTGCCTCAAATGCCCTATGCGTCACATGCCCCGCCAGCGTGATCAACTACATGCTACTCTGTGTCCCCCCATACATTGCACTATATCATACATCCCCTTATATGCTACACCACATAAGTGCACTACATGCCCCTTTATACTGCAATACATTACAACACTATATTCCCTATATGGTACACTACTTCACTGCACTACACCACCCTATAAGCTACACCAAATCCCCCCATCTGGGAGGCAAAGCGGGGCCTGATATTGTTACCTGGGAGCACAGTGCGCTTCTATAGCTTGTATGGTGCACCGCACGTTAGTCGCAGCACTGCATAGCAAAGAAGAGAGTTTAAGACAGAAGCCGACATAGGAAAGATCCCAGGTACTGGAGTTCACCCGCACCGCGTCGCAGCCAGCTGCGGGCAGAAAGGTGGGTCAGATACATTGCCCTGGGAGCTGTCTGCTGTGTCACTGGAGCAGCACAGCACTACCAGTAAAAACAAAAAACCTGTTTCTCTGTAACTCCTTGGCGCCCCTACAGATCCTGCACCCGGGGCTCATGCCCCACTAGCCCCCCCTAGTTACGGCCCTGCTGTAGTATAGTGGTCCAGGACCAATTCAAATAATTTATACTTAACTTAATTGGCAAAACCAGTCCCTCACCACATAAGTGAACCTAAGGATGACATATTATAAACACAATTTACTTCATTTTATATTTTTCTCTGAATTTCTTAATAAGAAACTGTGGCCAAAGGGTGCCGTAAAACAATTTTTTTTCATGGTTCAGAAAAGTTTAGTAAGCACTGGGCAGGACATTCAGCATGCGAAAGAAAGGATTGCAGATTCTGCAGAATCTGCAACCCAACCTGAATAACCCCCCAAGTCCTGCCCAGCATTGTGATCGCAATCTATTTGCAATCGCATCGCTGAACAGGGAATTGCAGATGCCCCCTGCATATGCAGCCGCACCGCCACCATTTTCTTTATTGGAACGGCTGTGTGTGTCATGCAGCTGCCCCAAAACCGGTCTGGCCACCGCTGAGTAGGACAAATGTTCAACGCTGCCCCCTGAGTGACTCCCAGCGCATAAGAAAGCTATTCTTCTGGAGGGGGGTGTTTAGGAGGCGCTGCCATTCTTCCTGCCATTTTGCCACGCCCCCTTCACCCGTTCTTGGCTACCCTGGTTACAATCTGTTACACAAGCTCACAGCAATGGCAGGTTCTTCTATCGCAAAAGTAAGTCTACATGCCAGTGAATTGTTGCTCCAAAACATGCTCAATAGAGTTATTTTTTATTAAAGCAGGCAAACAGTAAAGGGCCCTACACATTGCACGATCTGCCGCCGAGCTGCCCGACGGCGGATATGGCCGACGTGCAACCCAGCGGCAGTGACGGGGGGAGTGAAGTGTCTTCACTCCCCCGGTCACCCGGCTCCATAGAAGTGCAGGCAAATATGCACGAGATCATCCATATTGGCCTGCATGCACAAGCGACGGGGCACCAGCGATGAACGAGCGCGGGGCTGCGCATCGTTCATCGCTGGTGCCTCCACACTGAACGATATGAACGGTATCTCGTTCATATCTTTCACAAATATCGCGCAGTGTGTAGGGCCCATAACAGAAGAAGCAGAAGTTTCAGGCTAAAATATCCCCTTGTTCAAGAGCAGAAAAATGTCTGTATTTATATATTGTACCTGGCAGTGCTTAAAGTGGTCTTGGAGTGGTGGTGGACCTCATCCCCCCCCGTCCCCTCATTAAGCAGAGCCAGGACCAGTACAAAGAATTAGGCACCTGCCTAGTTGCAAAACAAAATGGGGTGTGGTCTCACAAGGATGGGTGTGGTCACACAATAGTACCCCGAATACAGATTACGCCTTACAGTAGAGCAATCCTATGAGGCAGGGAAGATGACGCTGGCTATTAGAGAGCAAAAACTTTGCTTTCTATGTGCGGTGCCATCTTCCCGAAGAGATCACCGGCACGATGGCGCCACTGCCACTGGCTACAGCACAGGCATACTGGGGAGGGGTAGCAAACTGGGGCCCCTGCCGGGTCCCTCCAACAGCTTTTCCACCAATGCACGTCTTTTGGCGGTTTTGGGGCGTTTTCATAACAACATGGTGATGACACTGTATCAGAGAGATTTTCAATTTTTTACAACTCGCGGCACACTGAACAAGATTTATATATTGTCAAGGCTCACTCAAATATAATGGTGATGCATGGTGCAGTTGCATGTCCTAGGATGTCATGTTGCAGCTTTTCCATAGGTAACACCTGAACCACATCTGAGAAAGCCAGAAGAGCCCAACACTGCCCGGGCCCAAAATTAGGACTGGCTCTGCAGCCGCTAAACCCATCAGTATTGATCGTTCCAGGGCTTCAGTAGCAGCAAAACACTGATGGGCCTGGCTCTGCTTCTATGGTGGCATACCTGGAGACTGCTCAGGGCACACTAGTGTGCCACGGCACAGTGGTTGAAAAACACTGCTGTAGAGGGACTATTTAACCGGGAACCTCTATTTAACCGGGCTCTTTGCCTCAATTCTCCAGTATGGACTGTCCTGTAGTGACACACAGGGGTGTAACTAGGGGTCTGAGCACCCCTGGCAAAGTAAGGGACTGCCATCCCCCCCACCCCCCTTAGGCGTGTGTCAAATAGGGATGTGATCTCATGGGGAAGGGGCGTGACCACACAATAGTACCCCTTATTCACATTACAGCACACAGCAGTGTCTCTTATTTACACTACAGCACACAGTAGTACCCATTATACATGGTACGCCACACACTAGAGCCCTTAATTCACATTACACAGTTGTACCCCTCCTCTTATACACATTATACCTACCCAGTAGTAGTGCCCTTGCACATTATGCCCTGGGCATAATTATTATAATAGACACACTTGCACTGTGCAAGTATGATTATCATAATCAACTTTTTTGTAAACGATTAAAAGATCCAAGGTTCAAATGCATCCTTGCAGCAATACACATGGGCCCTCATTCCGAGTTGTTCGCTCGCAAGCCTCTTTTCGCAGCAGTGCACACGCTAAGCCGCCGCCCTCTGGGAGTGAATCTTAGCTTAGCAGAATTGCGAACGAAAGATTCGCAATATTGAGAAAAGATTTTTCTGTGCAGTTTCTGAGTAGCTCGAGACTTACTCTTCCAGTGCGATCAGTTCAGTGCTTGTCGTTCCTGGTTTGACGTCACAAACACACCCAGCGTTCGCCCAGACACTCCCCCGTTTCTCCAGCCACTCCCGCGTTTTTCCCAGAAACGGCAGCGTTTCTTCACACACGCCCATAAAACGTCCAGTTTCCGCCCAGAAACACCCACTTCCTGTCAATCACATTACGATCACCAGAACGAAGAAAAAACCTCGTAATGCCGTGAGTAAAATACCAAACTTCTTAGCAAATTTACAGTGCGAACATTGCGCATGCGCAGTTAGCGGAAAATCGCTGCGATGCGATGAAAAAGAACGAGCGAACAACTCGGAATGAGGGCCATGGGCAGAATCAGGTAAACTACGATCATTTGTATTAAAATACGGTGTTTTTGTTCATTGTGAACAATTATTGGCACATTGGAAGTAATCGAGTATCACATATCACGCTCTATATAAGCAGTCTGCAGTATGCACATAGGGGGAGAGTCAGAATATAGGGGGTCATTCTGACCCGATTGCTCGCTGCTGTTTATCGCAGCGCAGCGATCGGGTCAGGATTGCACATGCGCTGGCGCCGCAGTGCGCCGGCACATGCTGGACGGCCGAAGGCCGTCGTTCAGTAGCGATCGCCCCTGCCTGATTGACAGGCAGAGGCGGTTGCAGGGCGGGAGGGGGCTGGACGGCGGCGTTAAGCTGCTGTTTAGTGGGCGCGGTCCAGCCAACGCAGGCTTGGCTGGACCGTTGGGGGGTGGGCCGCGGCGGCTGCGTGACGTCTCACGCAGCTGCTGCGGCCTGTGGCAGCGACGATCAACTCCCAGCCAGCCGCAGGAGCTGCTCTGGCCGGGAGTTACTCCTCAAATACAAAAGCATCGCCGCTGTGCGATGCTTTTGTATTTGTGCGAAGGGGGGGGCCGGACTGACATGCGGGGCGGACTAGCCCTGTGCTGGGCGACCCCCCGCATGTCAGGGAAGATGATCGTAGCTGTGCTAAATTTAGCACAGCTACTATCAACATAGTGCATGGTGTTGTGTGGCCACCTTATTCACAGGATTTGCAACAATATACTATATTATTACATGACATTAACCCTTCTATGGCTATTATACATGTAACAGCTGGAGCAGGCTGCAGTAACATAGCTCATGTCCAGCTTTACAAGGCCATATACATACCATTATTCTTGTCAGGTGGCTGATAGAGTAGGCTGCAGAGAGGGGATGGCAGGGACCGCTTCCTGGCCAGGGATTGGTCAGCCATCACTCGTGGGCCCGCTCCCCTGATTGAACGATGAGCAGAAGCAAGGAGTTCAGGGGGAGCAGGGGGAAGAGCAAGGCATAGATAACGGGGTCCGTGGGACCCCCTGGACAGAACTGATATGTGATTCTACCTCCTGGCCGCAGGTAGCACTGCCGAGTGGTGACCCCACCTTGGCCGGCGCCCCTGGCGAGTGCCATCCTGGCCAATATGTAGATACACCCCTGGTGACACATTCCCATGATCTTGCCAACGAGACGGAAAGCCCACAGTGACACATACTGTAGCACCGTTACCCGAGAGAGACCCAGCATTGTGGCTCTATGGATTACATTCTTGTTGCTATATATCACAGGGGGGCTCCCTGCTGTCGTGGGACTACAAATCCTGGCATGTGCAGCTGACATGTGGCTATAAATATATTGTGTGGACTATAATAGCGCTGGGACTGGGTGTGGATCATTAGATCGACAGTGTCTAGGTCGACCACTATAGGTCGACAGGGTCAGAAGGTCGACAGGTCAAAAGGTCGACATGAGTTTTTAATGTTTTTTTGGTGTTGTTTTCTTCGTAGAGTGACCGGGAACCCCAATTACTGCCCCTTGTCTCCTCACATGGCTCGCTTCGCTCGGCACAGATTACCGTTCCAGTCGTAGTCCACGTGGATCGTTAAGTCTGAAAAAGTAAAAAAAAATTAAAAAAAAAAAAACTCATGTCGACCTTTCGACCTGTTGACCTAGAACATGTCGACCTTCTGATCCTGTCGACCTTCTGACCCTGTCGACCTATAGTGGTCGACCTAAACATTGTCGACCTAGACACTGTCGATCTTCAGATCGGATCCCGCTGGGACCAATGGCCCTCATTCCGAGTTGATCGCTCGCTAGCTGCTTTTAGCAGCAGTGCAAGCGCTAAGCCGCCGCCCTCTGGGAGTGTATCTTAGCTTAGCAGAAGTGCGACCGAAAGGATCGCAGAACGGGGCTAATTCTTTTTCAAGCAGTTTCAGAGTAGCTGCAGACCTACTCCTTCCTTGCGATCACTTCAGTCTGCTTAGTTCCTGCTTTGACGTCACAAACACGCCCTGCGTTCGGCCAGCCACTCCCCCGTTTCCCCTGACACGCCAGCGTTTTTTAGCACACTCCCGGAAAACGGTCAGTTACCTCCCGGAAACGGCCCTTTCCTGTCAATCACTCACCGATCAACAGAGCGACGGAAAAGAGTCGCTCAACCTTGTGTGAAACTGCATAGTTTTTTGTGAAAGTACGTAGCTCGTGCGCACTGCAGCCCGTGCGCATGCGCAGAAATGCCGATTTTTAGCCTGATCGCTTAGCTGCGAACAACGGTAGCTAGCGATCAACAATACAATCACATAAAATGAACATATCAAATCCACTGCTTAAAAGCACTGTGCAAAAAACACAAAAGTCTACTTAAATGAAAGCTGACTGTCCTTAATAATAATTCGCCTGGGTGAATTCTCAAGCAGAACTGAACTCCAAAATGTCCCTGCATGCAATAAAAAATATTTTGTTATAAATATAATTAGCAGTCATAAAATATAAAAATATAAAAAGTCTCTATAGATCAAGTAACACAGATGAACCCCTTAAGTGGACAAAAAGAGCACTTTGTTAGAGATTATGCTCACCGGACCTTCAGGAGACACAAAAAGCAAACACGCCGGTAATTGGGAAGCCTGATGACATCAGTTGGTCTCCTCGCCTGCTAACTTCCACGTAAGTGTCCCCTCTGGCTCTGGCTATGTGTCCCAGGGCTTACTGCTTGTCCCAGACTCCCTCTGGTCTCCGTCTGGACTCCGAGAGCTGCAATTGTGGTGGAGATATGCTGCACAGATAACAGTGCAGGAATCAGTGCTGCCGCCCGCACTCTCCAGTCCATGCTCCAGGAGCCGCCGCTGCCTGATCGGCTGCCAGTCCGCAAGCTCCGATTGGCTTGCGGCCAGCCCCACATTTGAAATGCTGTCGATGCTGTTCCTATGACTGGGGCAGTTGTGAGACATATTGCAGCGAGACTTCAGGTGTTATGATGAGCTCACTCCAACTGACTACAGGGACACAGGGAAACATCTACAGAGGGCAATGGTCTCATAAGATCCAGATGCATGGGAAGCTGCAAGACTAACACAGCAATCACTAGGCAAGAAGTGGCCATGCCTGGGGACAGTTAGAGACCGTAGAGGTGCAAAAGTGGCCTCCAAACTAAAACTAAAGGTAAGGAGGTAAAGGAGGGCATATGCACAAGTGGGCCGCTGACAAGCTGACATGGGGAAAAACACCCGAACAGTGTGCCAGGCCTCTGACCTCTGAACTGATTGGTGCAGGGCCTCACGCTCACAAGAGGTACTCCTTTACCCACATGCACATAACCAGCGATCAGTGCCACATATAGGATCTGTTCCTTCTCCTGCTATTGTTACCTGCTTGGCTCCCAGTCACTGACCCTGTGACTATGAACTTTACTTGCTGCCTGCCTCTGATCCTGTCCCTGGACCTGACTATGACACCTGCCTGCTTCCCGCAAGTTCCAGGATCTGCTTGTGCCCCCGGATTGCCATCCTTCACCTTCTAGTTCCCTGAGTCTAGAATTCTATCCATGAGTAGTTTTACTTCTATGTCTTCAATCAGACATGTCACACTGGAAATTATATAGGTTTAATACAGACAAACAAATCAGTTAAAATGTTATTTATATAAAATATACTATCTCAAACTACTAAATAGCTGGCAATTAAATCTAACAAAACTTTTTTTATTTAAGTCCATCATTATAAAGTGGCAACACCTTTTGCTGAAGTATATACAGTTATGTGAGGTCCAGGGAATATTCATTCAATACAAATAGGGGTCAATCCTATTCCCCACCAGTTTTAATTTTGACAATTTAGTTTTCATTTTTTGTTGCTTACTTAAAATTGTACTTAGTTTTAAGTCACATTTTAGTTTTAGTTTTTTTGCTTCATTTTAGTCAAGATTTAGCCAGTGGATCTCAGTTTTAATTTTAGTCTAATTTTAGTTACTGTTACAGTTATAACTTTTGTAAACAATTTAATAATACTGTAATGGATTTTTATGAGAACATTTTTCTAAAACGCCCCTGAGAAGTTTGCATACCTTTCACTATGTGTTTAGTAATCTTGGCTCAGTAGGCTGAGAATGTGTTACATACTGAGTCTGACTTACTGTAGTGCTCCCATATTTCATATACAAATGAATGTGTATTGGCGGAGGTGCGGGTTGGCGGCTGATCTCGGACATTTTTTTAAAGGGACAATTACTTACAAGCAGGCTTGGACTGGCCCACAGGGGTACAGGGGAAACCACCGGTGGGCCCCACTGCCTGGGGGCCCTTCTCCTGCTATAGGGATCAGGTTCCAGACTGCACTTGAATTATACATTATACATATGCTACCTTATACTGCACAGGACTATGGTGTATTTTATACAGTGCATTGCTGTTATTAATCTGGTACATTATCATGCATGCAGCAGCTGAATTTAATGAAGGAGTCCAGACGTTGCACTCTCTAATGGTTAGTCAAACCAATGAGGTGACAGGCCACACACCCTCTGCAGACTGGCCACACCCCTAAACATGGGCCCCTACCACTGCATTCCCCCGTTGGGCCCTACATGCCCCAGTCCGACACTGCTTACAAGGCATTGTTTTGCCTTGGAGTTCATTACATCCCGCCCCTTAAGTTTGTTAGAACAAACAATTGCAAAACTGCATACAACGATAAACATATATTGCAAAACTGCATACAACGATAAACATATATAGGTCCCAATTTAAACTGTGTCTGTCACTTCAAAGCTCAGGCAGCTATTTGTGGGTTTACTCATCTACATTTAAAAGCAGCCTATCAGTTCTCTAGAACCCAGGGACATTTATGAGGCACAATATGGCTGTCTCTGCTGAACCCGCAATGCAGCATGTTCATAGGTGGCCATGTAAGGTTGTCTGTCCCAGTCATTAGAATACATCATTTAGAAAACATGGCTGCACAGTACCTTCACTATGTCATGTTATATACCCCTCACTACACCTGGAGCTGTACAGTCAGAAGCACTTACTGCAATATCTATTTAGTGACAATAAGACCAGTGTTCTTTTTAAAACTACATTTCCATCCTTATCATCCCTTGTGCCTACACAGCTGGGTTCTGATACTTTGTATAATGTGCTGTTCTACAGACGATCCCATGGGAAACAGATCTACTGTACGCTGGAAAAGAGGAAGTAATATTGGGCCCAATTCAGACCTGATCGCAGCAGCAAATTTGTTAGCTAATGGGCAAAACCATGAACACTGCAGGGGGAAGAGGGGGGGGGGGGGGGGCAGAAATAACATGTGCAGAGAGAGATAGATTTGGGTGGGTTATATTGTTTGAACACACCCCACCCAAAGCTAACTCTCTCTGCACATGTTATATCTGCCCCCCTGCCAGGGCCGGTTCTTGGGCGCTGTGAGGCCCGGGCGACAATAGGGGCGTGGCTTTGTACAGGGGGCGTGGTCATATACGCCCCCTTTGCAGACTGAAATGATGTGCGGTGCGCGATGACGTCATCGCGCACCGCACAGTAAAGGACCTCTCCACGAAGGGAAACTAGACGCGTACGTGTCTAGTTTCCCTTCACAGTGGGGGGCAGCGGGGGGCACAGCAGCAGCGGATCTCGCCCTGCGCCCTCCGGAAGGCGGCGCCCCGGGCAAAAGTCCTGCTTGCCCGTGGCAAGATCCGCTACTGCCCCCTGCAGTGCACATGGTTTTGCCCATTAGCTAACAAATTTGCTGCTGCGATCAGGTCTGAATTAGGCTCTTTGTCACTGGCACTTACAGAGCAGCCCTATATGTTATTGGTCACACCAAACCATTTTTAAATTATTACCTTGAATACTGTGGTCCTTGATGCACATTGGCCAAGTACCCTTCTGAATGCATGGTGGAGAGGGTCACGCCCCCAAGCACATCATCAGCCTGACAGGGACTAAAGACCTACGATAAGAAAACAGACAGTGTGTCAGGCACTATAACATTACAATAATGAGAATGAGGCGCTAGTGTTGATATAAATCAAACAACTTGAGGCCGGTTTTAAACATTAAGGAGGATATTCAATTAGCTGCGGTAATTTACCGTGGCTAATTAAATCCCGGGGGTATTCAAATGTCCCTGATCCTGGCAGTCATCAGGGATTTTATTTCACCTGTTTGAGGCAGGCAAAAAAAATCCCTGATAAGCAGCCCTAATTAGCCCCGTTTTCACGGCCGTGAAAACACATAGGTGCAGGAACTTATCCCGAATCCTATGGACAAAGAAAAAAATGGAGTTTAATTGAATAGTCCAAAGTGAAACATAGGACAAAAATCATGGTAAAATCCATTTGTTTTCCTCCCCAAATTTTTTTAATTTCCACCTAAGAATGTTTAACTTTAACTTTAATATATACAGAATACACATTAGTACATTAAATACATATACAATTATATAATAAAGGAAAAATACAATATGTGTGCATACATTTATTAATATGGGTATTCAATTGAAAACTAAAAAACAATTAGAAGAAAACTACCCAAACTATAAACCACTGTAAATGTGGACAAAAAATTATTACATGTATTTAATAAACTACACATGGTGATTAAATCTAATTCAGAGAGAGTATTGTTTTGTTTGTGATATACGACACACATTGGTGGAAATTTACAAAGCTCCCAATTTGATTCGAGTTTGCATTCTTATACGAAAATGCAACTCGGAAATCTACTAAACACAAACCTTGCCAGTGTTGGGGCAATTCGGATTGAGATACACTGCCGTCCGCACAAATACGAATCAATAAACCATCGGTAAAACACGGTTGTTTTTTCACATACACCTCATACAACATGGGAATTTACTAAGGATTTGTATTCTCAATCACTAGCGACAATAGCCAAACACTGCCGGAAAAGCACGGAATCCGTACAGAGACACAACTTTCAAATAAACCAGCTTTTGGCTGGCGTGTTTGGAGAATCAAGGCCCTCATTCCGAGTTGTTCGCTCGCTAGCTGCTTTAAGCTAGGCCGCCGCCCTCTGGGTGTGTATCTTATCTTAGCAGAATAGCAAACGAAAGATTAGCAGAATTGCTACTAAATAATTATTTGCAGTTTCTGAGTAGCTCCAGACCTACTCCTAGATTGCGATCAGCTCGGTCCGTTTAGTTCCTGGTTTGACGTCACAAACAAGCCTTGCGTTCGGCCAGCCACTCCCCCGTTTCTCCAGACACTCCTGCATTTTTGCCTGTCATGCCTGCGTTTTTTACCACACTCCCGGAAAACGCTCAGTTACCACCCAGAAACACCCACTTCCTGTCAATCACTAACCGATCAGCACGAACAACAGCAAAACTGCTAAGTTTTTAGTTAAATAACTAAGCGCATGCGCATGCGAATTTAGCAGCAAATAGCAGCATAGCGAAAATCGGCAACGAGCGAACAACTCGGAATGACCACCAAAAATGTGTATAATAGTTCAAAATAAAAATGTGCGGGTCACCCCTCCTAAGCCTAACCAGCCCCGGAAGGACTTGTAGTTCCACAGCAAAAGACTCTTGTGGGTGACCTCAATTAACCATGCTGTCTACCACAGACCGCAGGTTCCCTCCATAGGCGATAATGGGGATTTCATTCCCCATTACTGTCTATGCGCACTGCTTGATTGGCAGGCCGGGAGCGCACAGCCAATCAGGAGAGAGCTATGATGTGGTGCTCCCTGATTGGCTGGCGGGTCCCCAAGTGACAGGAGTCACGAGGGGTCCCGGTATTCGGGGATAAGGGGATCCATGTGTTTTTTTTAATTCCTGGATGCCTACATGGATTTAAGAGGACCGATCTACACCGGATTAGGTAAGTATCATTTTTTTTATTTCCAGGTACCTCGTGGATTCTATTTGACAAGGGGACCGAGGGGCTCTGTGGGACACTAGGTAAGTAAACAGTGCATCCAGAAAGTATTCACAGCGCTTCACTTTTCCCACATTTTGTTATGATACAGCCTTATTCCAAAATGGAATAAATAAAATTTTCCCCTCAAAATTCTACACACAATACCCCATAATGACAATGTGAAAAAAGTTTTTTTTAGATTTTTGTAAATGTATTAAAAATAAAAAAACTAAGATATCACATGTACATAAATATTGACAGCCTTTGCCATGAATCTCAAAATTGAACTCAGGTACATCCTGTTTCCACTGATCATCCTTGAGATGTTCCTACAGCTTAATTGGAGTCCACCTGTGGGAAATTCAGTTGATTGGACATGATTTGGAAAGGCACACACCTGTCTATATAAGGTCCTACACTTGACAGTGCAAGTCTGAGCTCATCCTAAGTATGTAGTCAAAGGAATTGTCTGTTGACGTCTGAGACATGATTGTCTCGAGGCACAAATCTGGGGAAGGATACAAAAAAAATCTGCTGCTTTGAAGGTCCCAATGAGCACAGTGGCCTCCATCATCCGTAAATGGAAGAAGTTTGGAACCACTAGAACTCTTCCTAGAGCTGGTCGGCCATCTAAACTGAACGATCTGGGGAGAATGGCTCTAGTCAGGGAGGTGACCAAAAACCTGATGGTCACTCTGTCAGAGCTACAACATTCCTTTGTGGAGAGAGGAGAACCTTCCAGAAGGACAACCATCTCTGCAGCAATCCACCTGTATGGCAGAATGGCCAGATTGAAGCCTTTCCTTAGTAAAAATAGGATTTTAATACCTACCGGTAAATCCTTTTCTCTTAGTCCATAGAGGATGCTGGGGACTCTATAAGGACCATGGGGTATAGACGGGATCCGCAGGAGACATGGGCACTTTAAGACTTTAAATGGGTGTGAACTGGCTCCTCCCTCTATGCCCCTCCTCCAGACCTCAGTTATAGGAACGTGCCCAGGGAGACGGACATTTCGAGGAAAAGGATTTTTGTTAAACCAAGGGTGAGATACACACCAGCTCACACCACAACACACCGTACAACATGGCTTTTAACTAAACACCAGTTAACGGCATGAACCAAAATCAGCAACAGGCTGATCATAACCGAAACACAACCTTCGTGTAACATAAGCAATAACTATTAACAAGTACTGCAGTATCAGCAGGGCCGGCAACAGAAATCTTGGGGCCCGGTACACTGATATCTCTGCGGGCCCCCCCCCTCCCCCCCACCGACACAGGATCCCCACGAGTGGGAATATGCCTGGGCCCCCTGCCGGCATTCTGGAGGCCAGGATCCCAGCGTCGGCATGCTGACCGCCAGGGGATCCCGGCCACCGGGATCATAACTACATCCATCAGTCACCACCACAGCACAGACATTCTACTCTCATCCGACATGCACATGCATGCATGCATGCAGATGCATCCATATGTGCAGAATGCAGATGTATGCATAATGTGCAGAATGTGCCTTGCTACATTCCACCCCAAACCAATCCTAAAGCCCTAAACTAAGCCCAAATCCCTATACATGCATGAAGTGATAAAAGCCTTACCAGCAGGCTGCAGCAGCAACACACTGACACAGCCACCGGCGCTGCTAATTGACCAGGCTCACCTCCCCAAGTCCCGCCACAGTATTGTCTGTCCTGGGCCACTCCTGCTTGGTGCTCCGTCCGGCTCCTCACTCACACAGCAGAGACAGGGAGGCTGCGTGCGGTGAGGACTCTGGAGGGGCGGTCCGAACGAGCTTCCTGCTGTGTGACTGGTGCTGCAGTGCAACGTCAGTGCACTGCACAGCACACGGCATGGTCGGGGATTGGCTGACAGGATGACAGGTGACCTGGGGGCACTGAGGGGTGAACACAGGACTCAACCACACAGCGGGCGGCCAGCGGCTACCGTGATGCCGGGAGCAATATATAATTATTTACACTTATGATGAAATGCAGCCGCTGCTGCCCACTGCCTGGACCTTGGGGCCCCTCACAATGACGGGGCCCGGGATGGGTGTCCCCTTTGACCCCCCCTGTCGCCGGGCCTGAGTATCAGCCAAAGACTGATCTTAACTGTAACATAACCCTTATGTAAGCAACAATTATATACAAGCCTTGCAGATTTAGTCCGCACTGGGACGGGCACCCAGCATCCTCTATGGACTAAGAGAAAAGGATTTACCAGTAGGTATTAAAATCCTATTTTCTCATACGTCCTAGAGGATGCTGGGGACTCCATAAGGACCATGGGGTTTATACCAAAGCTTCAGAATGGGCGGGAGAGTGCGGATGACTCTGCAGCACCGATTGAGCAAACATGAGGTCCTCATCAGCCAGGGTATCAAACTTGTAGAATTTTGCAAAAGTGTTTGAACCCGACCAAGTAGCCGCTCAGCAAAGTTGTACCGCCGAGACTCCTCGGGCAGCTGCCCAAGATGAGCCCACCTTCCTGGTAGAATGGGCCTTCACCGACTTCGGTAACGGCAATCCAGCCATAGAATGAGCATGCTGAATCGTATTACAGATCCAGCAAGCAATAGTCTGCTTGGAAGCAGGATTTCCAATCTTGTTGGAAGCATACAGGACAAACAGAGCCTCTGTTTTCCTAATACGAGCCGTTCTGGCTACATAAATTTTCAAAGCTCTGACCACATCGATAGACTTTGATTCAGCCAAGGCTTCAGTAGCCACAGGCACCACAATAGGTTGGTTCATGTGAAACGAAGAAACCATCTTTGGCAGAAATTGTTGACGAGTTCTCAATTCCGCCCTATCCACATGGAAGATCAAATAGGGGCTCAGAGACAAAGCCGCTAATTCCGACACCTGCCTTGCGGACGCCAAGGCCAAAAGCATGACCACTTTCCAAGTGAGAAATTTCAACTCAACCTTCTGTAAAGGTTCAAACCAATGTGACTGAAGGAACTGCAACACCACGTTAAGGTCCCACGGTGCCACTGTGGGCACAAATGGAGGTTGGATGTGCAGCACACCTTTCATGAAAGTCTGAACTTCTGGAAGGGAGGCCAATTCTTTTTGAAAGAAAATTGATAAGGCCGAAATCTGCACCTTAATGGAGCCTAACTTTAGGCCCGCATCCACACCTGCTTGCAAAAAATGGAGAAAACGACCCAGCTGAAATTCTTCCGTAGGAGCCTTCTTGGATTCACACCAAGACAAATATTTTCTCCAAATACGGTGATAATGCTTCGCCGTTACCTCCTTTCTAGCTTTAAGTAGTGTGGGGATGACTTCACCGGGAATACCCTTTCGAACTAGGATTTGGCATTCAACCGCCATGCCGTCAAATGCAACCGCGGTAAGTCTTGGAACACGCACTGCCCTTGCTGTAACAGATCCTCTCTTAGAGGAAGAGGCCAGGGATCTCCTATGAGTAATTTCTGAAGCTCCGGATACCAGGCCCTCCGTGACCAAGCTGGAACAACGAGTATCGCCTGAACCCTTGTTCTTATGATCCTTATCACCTTTGGAATGAGTGGAAGTGGAGGGAACACATAGGCCGACTGAAACACCCATGGTGTCACCAGGGCGTCCACCGCAACTGCTTACGGGTCCCTCGACCTGGAACAATACTTCTGAAGTTTCTTGTTGAGGCGAGACGCCATCATGTCTATTTGAGGAATTCCCTAATGACTTGTCACTTCTGCAAAGACCTCTTGATGAAGACCCCACTCTCCTGGATGGAGATCGTGTCTGCTGAGGAAGTCTGCTTCCCAGTTGTCCACTCCTGGAATGAAGACTGCTGACAGAGCGCTTGCATGTTTCTCCGCCCAGCGAAGAACTTTTGTGGCCTCCGCCATCGCCGCTCTTCTCTTTGTTCCGCCCTGGCGGTTTATGTACGCCACTGCACGGGCAGACCGCGAAGCAGATGTTCCGCTTGCAGAAGGCCGTTGTAAATGGCCCTTAATTCCAGAATATTTATGTGCAGACAAGCTTCCTGGCTTGACCATTTTCCCTGGAAATTTTCCCCCTGTGTGACTGCTCCCCAGCCTCGGAGACTTGCATCCGTGGTTACCAGGATCCAATCCTGGATCCCGAACCTGCGTCCCTCTAGGAGGTGAGAACTTTGGAGCCACCACAGGAGAGAAATTCTGGTCCTGGAAGATAGGCTTATTTTCCGGTGCATATGTACGTGAGACCCGGACCACTTGTCCAACAGGTCCCACTGAAACACCCTGGCATGGTACCTGCCAAACGGAATGGCCTCGTAGGCCGCCACCATCTTCCCCAGCACCCGGGTGCATTGATGAATCGACACTCTTGCCGGTTTCAAAACCCCTTTGACCATGTTCTGGATTTCCAGAGCTTTTTCCACTGGGAGAAAAACTCTCTGTAGTTCCGTGTCCAGAATCATGCCCAAGAATGACAGCCGTGTTGTCGGAACCAACTGTGACTTCAGCAAATTTTGGAGCCAACCATGTTGTTGCAGAATTGTCAGGGAGAGCGTAATGTTTCTTAGTAACTGCTCCTTTGATCTCGCCTTTATCAGGAGATCGTCCAAGTACGGGATAATTGTGACCCCCTGCTTGCGCAGGAGCACCATAATTTCTGTCATTACTTTGGTGAAAATCCTCGGAGCCGTGGAAAGACCAAACGGCAACATCTGAAATTTGTAATGACAATCCTGAACCGCAAACCTCAGGTAATCCTGATGTGGAGGATATAAGGGGACATGTAAGTAGGCATCTTTTATGTCGACTGACACCATAAAATCCCCCCCTTTCAGACTGGAGATCACGGCTCGGAGAGATTCCATCTTGAATTTGAAACTTTTCAGATATAAATTGAGGGATTTTAAGTTCAGAATCGGTCTGACCGAGCCATCGGGACGACGAACAGGCTTGAATAAAAGCCTTCTCCCCGTTGTGACATGGGTACCTTGACAATGACTTGATGTTGACACAGCTTTTGTATTGCAACGCATACTATATTCCTTTCCGGAAGAGAAGCTGGCAAGGCCGATTTGAAAAATCGGTGAGGGGGCACGTCTTGAAATTCCAGTTTGTACCCTTGGGTCACTATTTCTAGTACCCAAGGATCTAGGGCCGAGTGAGCCCAGACCTGACTGAAGAGTTGAAGACGTGCCCCCACCGGTGCGGACTCCAGCAGTGGAGCCCCAGCGTCATGCGGTGGATTTGGTAGAAGCCGGGGAGGACTTCTGCTCTTGGGAGCTTGCCACAGCCGGCGACCTTTTTCCCCTTCCCCTACCTCTAGTAGCAAGGAAGGAGGACCCTCGTCCTTTTTTGAATTTATTAGACCAAAAGGACTGCATCTGATAATGGGGCGTTTTCTTTTGTTGAGCAGGGACATAAGGTAGAAAAGATGACTTACCCGCGGTAGCTGTAGATACCAGGTCCGCAAGGCCCTCACCAAACAAGACACCACCCTTATACGGCAGAGACTCCATAGCCTTCTTAGAGTCAGCATCACCATTCCATTGACGAGACCATAATGCTCTCCTAGCCGAGACTGCCATGGCATTGGCCCTTGATCCCAAGAGGCCAATATCTCTTGCAGCCTCCCTGAGGTAGACTGCAGCGTCCCTGATATGATCCAGTGTCAAAAGAACGCTATCCCTATCCAGGGAGTCTAATTCAGATGACAAGTTATCTGCCCACTTTTCAATCGCACTACTCACCCATGCCGATGCCACGGCAGGTCTGAGCAGCGTACCAGTATTGATATAAATAGATTTCAAGGTAGTTTCCTGCTTACGATCCGCAGGATCCTTTAGGGCTGCCGTGTCAGGGGACGGAAGCGCCACCTTCTTGGACAACCGTGCTAGAGCATTGTCCACAGAGGGTGTTGACTCCCACTTTTCCCTGTCCTCAGAGGGGAATGGATATGCCATATGAATCCTCTTGGGAATCAGTAACTTTTTGTCAGGAATTTCCCAAGCCTTTTCAAAAAGAGTGTTCAGCTCATGAGAGGGAGGAAATGTTACCTCAGGTTTCTTTCCCTTAAACATACAGACCCTAGTATCAGGAACAGCCAGGTCTTCCGTGATATGTAACACGTCTTTTATTGCCACAATCATGTACTGAATGCTCTTAACTAGTTTAGGATTCAATCTGACATCAGTATAGTCGACACTGGAGTCCGAATCCGTGTCGGTATCTGTGTCTGCTATCTGGGTAAATGACCGCTTCTGCGAACCTGAGGGGGTCTGAGTTTGGGATAAAGCATCTTCCATGGATTGTCTCCACGTTTGGTTTTGAGTCTCAGATTTATCCAACCTCTTATTTAATAAAGCCACATTTGCATTCAAGACACTCCACATATTTGCCCAATACGCAGTCGGCGGTGCCGACAGATTCACTCCCATACTCTGTTCTGTCCCCACTCCAGCCTCCTCCTGGGAAGAGCATTCAGCCTCAGACATGTCAACACACACGTACAGACACCCACGATCACACTGGGCTATAGGGGACAGACCACACTAAGGCCTGTTAGAGAAACACAGAGGGAGATTGCCAGCTCACACCCAGCGCCTATCCCAGTCTGAAACTGATATACAATGCCTCAGACCTATTAACGCTTTTACTATATAGTTAATCAACACCAAATTTGCTGTGCTCCCCCCCCCCGTTTTACACCCTGTTACTTGGACAGTAGTGAGGAGGCCAGAACCAGCGTCTCTGCAGCTACTGTGAAGAGAAAATGGTGCTGATTAGAGCTGTGAGGGCTAAGCCCCGCCCCCTTAATGGCACGCTTAAGTCCCGCTATTTTTTATACTGGCGGGGGTCTGTATACAGAGCCTATGCACTGTATACCCTTATTGCCGGGCTTAAAAAGAGGTTTATTGATGCCCAGGGCGCCCCCCCTGCGCCCTGCACCCTTGTAGTGCCGCTTGTGTGTGGGAGCAATGGCGCGCAGCGTGACCGCTGCGCGGTACCTCTGAGAAGTGAAGTCTTCTGCCGTCTTAACTGGTCTTCTGTTCTTCGGTTACTCACCCGGCTTCTTTCTTCAGGCTCTGTGAGGGGGACGACGGCGCGGCTCCGGGAACGAGCAGCTAGGCGAACCAAGTGATCAGACCCTCTGGAGATAATGGTGTTCAGTAGCCTAAGAAGCAGAGCCTTTAAACTCACAGAAGTAGGTCTGCTTCTCTCCCCTCAGTCCCACGAAGCAGGGAGCCTGTTGCCAGCAGTGCTCCCTGAAAATAATAAACCTAACATAAAGTCTTTTTCAGAGAAACTCAGGAGAGCTCCCCTGTCGTGTGTCCAGTCTCTCTGGGCACAGAATCTAACTGAGGTCTGGAGGAGGGGCATAGAGGGAGGAGCCAGTTCACACCCATTTAAAGTCTTAAAGTGCCTATGTCTCCTGCGGATCCCGTCTATACCCCATGGTCCTTATGGAGTCCCCAGCATCCTCTAGGACGTATGAGAAAAGCACATGACAGCCCGTCTGGAGTTTGCCAAAATGCACCTGAAGGACTCTCAGACCATGAGAAACAAAATATTCTGGTCGGATAAGACAAAGATTGAACTCTTTGGCGTGAATGCCAGGCAGGCCCGGCGCTACCCGCTCAGCGAAGGGATGCAGTGCAGGGAGGCGCTGGGAGGGAGAGGCGCCCACCCTGCTTTGCATCCCTTCCCTGCTGCGCCGTCCTGTCCCCACTGCTGCTGCTGCTGCCAGCGACTGTGCGGCGCTGGCAGCATGAAAAGCCCACTCCCCCCCTCCCCTCCCCTCCTCCCCTCCTCCCCTCACTCCTCCCCTCACCTGTGTGTCTGTGTCAGTGGCTCGATACATAGCAACGGAGGGGGCGGAGCTAAACGGGACAGAAGGGGCGGAGCTAAACGGGACCGAAGGGGCGGAGCTACACGGACCAGGCTGCTGCAGTGCTGTACTGAGGGAGACAGTGTCTTTGGTAAGTGGAGGGTGACTGAGAAATGTGTGTGTGTGTGTATGGTGGCTGTGTATGTGTGCGTCTATATGTGTGAATTGTGTGTGCACGCACGTGCTTTATGGACACTACTACTGGGGGGGTGCATTACGTGTAAGGACGCAACTACAGGGGGGGCATTACATATAATGACGCTACTACTACAGGGGTGGCATTACGTATAAGGACGCCACTACAGGGGGGAATTACGTATAACGACGCTAATACTACTGGGGGGGCATTACGTATAAGGACGCCACTACAGGGGGGGCATTACGTATAACGACGCTACTACTACTGGTGGGGGCATTACGTATAAGGACGCCACTACAGGGGGGCATTACGTATAACAACGCTACTACTACTGGGGGGGCATTACGTATAAGGACGCCACTACAGGGGGGGCATTACGTATAACGACGCTACTACTACTGGGGGGGCATTACGTATAACGACGCTACTACTACTGGGGAGGCATCACTTGTAAGGATGCTACTACTACTGGGGAGCATTATGTATAAGGATGCTACTACTACTGGGGGGCATTATGTATAAGGATGCTACTACTACTGGGGGGCATTATGTATAAGGATGCTACTACCACTGGGGGGCATTACGTATAAGGACACTACTAAAACTGGGGGGCATTATGTATAAGGATGTTACTACTACTGGGGAAGCCATTACGTATAAGGACGCTACTACTACTACTACTGGGGGGGGGGCATTACGTATAAGAACGCTACTACTACTGGGGGTGCACTACGTATAAGCACGCTACTACTACTTGGAGTGCACTACGTATAAGGACGCTACTACTACTGGGGGGCATTACGTATAAGGATGCTACTACTACTGGGGGGGCATTATGTATAAGGACGCTACTACTACTGGGGGGGCATTATGTATAAGGACACTACTAATACTTGGAGTGCATTACGTATAAGGACGCTACTACTACTGGTGGAGGCATTACGTATAAGGACGCTACTACTACTGGGGGGAATTACGTATAAGGATGCTACTACTACTGGGGAGGCATTATGTATAAGGACGCTAATACTACTGGGGGGGCATTATGCATAAGGACGCTACTACTACGGGTGGGGCATTACGTATAAGATAAATAAGATTGTGCTACATTTTGGCGTAATTTTAAATGGGTGTACTATTGTGTTGCCATGCCCCTTGTGAGACTACACCCCTTTTCCTGGCGCGCGCCAAAGGAATATGGGAGGGCGCAAATTTATAGTTTGCAGGGGGGCGCCGAACACCCTAGCACCGGCCCTGATGCCAGGCATCCTCTTTGGAGGAAAACAGTCACTGCTTAGTCATCACCAGCCACTACCATCCCTACAGTGAAGCATGGTGGTGGCAGCATCATGCTGGGGGGATGTTTTTCATTGGCAGGAACTGGGAGACTACTCAGGATAGAGGGAAAGATGAATGCAGCAATGGACAGAGACATCCTGGATGAAAACCTGCTCCAGAGCGCTCTTGACCTCAGACTGGGGCAACGGTTCATCTTTCAGCAGGACAACGACCCTGAGCACACAGCCAAGATATCAAAGGAGTGGCTTCAGGACAACTCTGTGAATGTCCTTGAGTGGCCCAGCCAGAGCCCAAACTTGAATCCGATTAAACATCTCTGGAGAGATCTGAAAATGGCTGTGCACCGACACTTCCCATCCAACCTAATGGAGCTTGAGAGATGCTGCAAAGAGGAATGGGCGAAACTACCCAAAGATAGGTGTGCCAAGCTTGTGGCATGATATTCAAAAATTCTTGAGGCTGTAATTGCTGCCAAAGGTGCATCAACAAAGTATTGAGCAAAGGCTGAGAATACTTAGGTACATGTTATATCTTAGTTTTTTATTTTTAATAAATTTGCAAAAATCTAAAAAAACTTTTTTCACGTTGTCATTATGGGGTATTGTGTGTAGAATTTGGAGGGAAAAATGAATTTATTCCATTTTGGAATAAGGCTGTAACATAACAAAATGTGGAAAAAGTGAAGCGCAGTGAATACTTTCCGGATGCACTGTATGTGAGTGTGTAAGTGTGCATGTTTAAATAAAATTTTACTTTCACGGTGTGTGTACCATTTTTTTTGAATATTTATTTTACTGTGGAACTACAGGTACCAGCAGGCCCTTTAATGCCCAACATGCTGGTAGTTGTGGTTCTCCAAATACCAGTTTGTGGGGTGGTGTGGCTGATTTGCTGAGACTTGTAGCTCCATAGCAAAAGACAATATTTATTTCTATTTTTTACACTTAAGCTATGAAGTTGCCAACCACAGCCCAGGGGTGGTGGCCATAACCCCGGGTCCCTGGCCCTTGGGAGGGGTTCCCACTACCCCAGGGAACCCCGGCCAGGGGCATGCCAACGGCATTAGAATTCCGTTGGCGGGGCGCTGTCCGGACAACAGTGGTGTGTCCGGACCATTGGGGTGGCAGGCCGCGGCGGCTGCGTGACATTACATACAGACGCCGCAACCCGGAACGCGGCGGGTAGCTCCCTGCCAGTGCGCAGGAGCTGCGCAGGTAGGGAGCTTCTCGCCAGGTACAAAAGCACAATGAAGCCCCTTGCGTGCTCCGTGGTGAGCAAAGGTTCTATTCCCACTCTACACCCACGAGTGGGAATATTCCCTATTAGTTGGCATGCTGACTGCTGGGATTTTCAGGGGGCTGGATGGAGGTGTCGGTATTGTGACTGCGGTCTCCTGACTGCCGGTCACATAACTACATCCTGGAGTAATGACCCCCAAAATATTAATATGTTTGATAAACTGCAAAAAGGTGCTATTTATATCAATAAACAGCACTGTTTTGCACTTTGGGCCTAATTCAGACCTGATCACAGCAGCAAACTTTCTCTAAAGGGTAAAGCCATGTGCGGTGCAGGTGAGGCGGGTGTAACATGTGCAGAGAGAGTTACATTTGGGTGGGGTGTATTCAAACTGAAATCTAAACTGCAGTGTAAAGCAGCCAGTATTTACCCTGCACAGAAACAAAATAACCCACCCAAATCTAACTCTCTCTGCACATGTCATATCTGCCCCACCTGCACTGCACATGGGAGATCATTCCGAGTTGTTCGCTCGGTAAAAATCTTCGCATCGCAGCGATTTTCCGCTTAATGCGCATGCGCAATGTCCGCACTGCGACTGCGCCAAGTAAATTTGCTATGCAGTTAGGAATTTTACTCACGGCTTTTTCATCGTTCTGGCGATCGTAATGTGATTGACAGGAAATGGGTGTTACTGGGCGGAAACAGGCCGTTTTATGGGCGTGTGGGAAAAAACGCTACAGTTTCCGGAAAAAACGCAGGAGTGGCCGGAGAAACGGAGGAGTGTCTGGGCGAACGCTGGGTGTGTTTGTGACGTCAAACCAGGAACGACAAGCACTGAAATGATCGCAGATGCCGAGTAAGGTTGAAGCTACCCAGAAACTGCTACGAGGTGTGTAATCGCAATATTGCGAATACATCGTTCGCAATTTTAAGATGCTAAGATTCACTCCCAGTAGGCGGCGGCTTAGCATGAGCAAATCTGCTAAAATCCGCTTGCGAGCGAACAACTCGGAATGAGGGCCATGGTTTTGCCCATTAGAGAAAGATTTTGCTGCTGCAAAATATATAGAGAGAGAGAGAGAGAGAAAGAGAGAGAGAGAAAGAGAGAGAGAGAACACATTACATGGACCGGCACCCCCTCTCAGTCACGCAGATTCGTCCCAGTGCCCTCTGAAACTAGTAGTACAGCAATGGTAAGAAGGCAGCGGCACTCGGAGGCTTTTTAGAATATAAACGTGTATTCAATACATCACAACAAACTCCTATAGATATATAGATATATATATAGATATATATACACACACACACACACACACACACACACACACACACACACACACACACACACACACACACAGAGGTTGAGTATTTTCTGATGGCTCAATGTACACAAACTTTGTTTAATACACAATGGCCCTCATTCCGAGTTGGTCGGTCGCAAGGCGAATTTAGCAGAGTTGCTCACGCTAAGCCGCCGCCTACTGGGAGTGAATCTTAGCTTCTTAAAATTGCGACCGATGTATTCGCAATATTGCTATTACAAACTACTTCGCAGTTTCAGAGTAGCTCCAGACTTACTCTGCCTGTGCGATCAGTTCAGTGCTTGTCGTTCCTGGTTGACGTCACAAACACACCCAGCGTTCGCCCAGGCACTCCCACCGTTTCTCCAGCCACTCCTGCGTTTTTTCCGGAAACGGTAGCGTTTTCAGCCACACGCCCCTAAAACGCCGTGTTTCCGCCCAGTAACACCCATTTCCTGTCAATCACATTACGTTCGCCGGAGCGAAGAAAAAGCCGTGAGTAAAAATACTTTCTTCATAGTAAAGTTACTTGGCGCAGTCGCAGTGTGAACTTTGCGCATGCGTACTAAGCGGATTTTCACTGCGATGCGATGAAAAAGAACGAGCGAACAACTCGGAATGAGGGCCAATGTTATTAAAAATATTGTATTACATGACCTTCAGCCTGTGTGTATAAGGTGTTTATGAAACATAAATGCATTCTGTGCTTAGACTTAGGTCCCATCCCAATGATATCTCATTGTGGTATGCAATTATTCCAAAATACGGAAAATCCGATATCCAAAACACTTCTGGTCCCAAGCATTTTGGGATACTCAACCTGTATATATATATATATATATATATATATAAAATGGAAAACAGGACCGCGCAATGAGAAATAAAAGTCTTTTTCATGCAATTTAAGTCCAAAATGTATGTTGCCGCTGTCCTCCAGGAGTTACCGTACTCCCCAAATCATGCAAAAGAGAAAGAATGGAGGGCGCAATCGTGAGTAATAAATCACAGGTATTTTACTAACACATATCCACTCACATACATTTTAATATAGGGTAACCGGTGCAATGAAGAAAACCAGCGTAGCCTCCGGAGTGAGGTCAGCGTTGTGAAGTCCGTGGAGCTGGATGTTACAGTGACTGTGGGACCAGAGGAGCAGCGGCGTTAACCAGTGTTAGCAGTCCGGAGGCTACGCTGGTTTTCTTCATTGCACCGGTTACCCTATATTAAAATGTATGTGAGTGGATATGTGTTAGTAAAATACCTGTGATTTATTACTCACGATTGTGCCCTCCATTCTTTCTCTTTTTTATATATATATATATATATATATATATATATAATATAAATACTAGAGATGAGCGAGTTTGGTTCGCCGAGAAACAAACCCTACTGAACTCCACGTGTCAAACACGGTTCCGAGCCTGGCTTGGTTATTCCCGCCTGACTCGGAAAACACGAACGAGGCAAAACGTCATCATCCCGCTGTCGGATTCTCGCAAGATTCGGATTCCATATAAAGAGCCGCGCGTCGCCGCCATTTTCACTCGTGCATTGTAGAGAGAGCGGAGAGGACGTGGCTACGTTCTCTCAGTGGAAATCTCAATATCAGTGCTCAGTATCAGTGCTTACTTATTGCTGCTCAGTAATACTAGTAGTGTGTCTCTCCTGCTCAGTGTCAGTTCTAGTATCCTCATCAGTGCTCAGTATCACTGCTCATTGGGGGTAATTCCAAGTTGATCGCAGCAGAAATTTTGTTAGCAGTTGGGCAAAACCATGTGCACTGCAGGGGAGGCAGATCTAACATGTGCAGAGAGAGTTAGATTTGGGTGTGGTGTTTTCAATTTGCAATCTAAATTGCAGTGTAAAAATAAAGCAGCCAGTATTTACCCTGCACAGAAACAAAATAACCCACCCAAATCTAACTCTTTCTGCACATGTTATATCTGCCTCCCCTGCAGTGCACATGGTTTTGCCCAACTGCTAACAAAATTCCTGCTGCGATCAACTTGGAATTACCCCCATTGTCTTGTGCTGCATTGTGGTGAGCAGTATACTACAGTACATTACTAATAGTCCAGTGCTGCATCTTGCTGCTCTGTGTCAGTTCTAGTATCCTCATCAGTGCTCAGTATCACTGCTCATTGTCTTGTGCTGCATTGTGGTGACCAGTATACTACAGTACAATAATCCAGTGCTGCATCTTGCTACTCAGTGTCAGTTCTAGTGTCCTCATCAGTGCTCAGTATCACTGCTCATTGTCTTGTGCTGCATTGTGGTGACCAGTATACTACAGTACATTACTAAAAGTAAAGTGTCTTGTGCTGCATCTGCTGCTGTAGGGTTCTGTGGTAGTGTCCTGTCACTGTGCATAGGTCATCATCATTCCAGTCACAGTGGTATCTGGTATCTATCTAGTGGTATCTAATTCCAGACATTACTGCCGCCTAATTCCAGATATAGTACTGGCATATAATTCCACACATTAAAAAATGGAGAACAAAAATTTGGAGGGTAAAGTAGGGAAAGATCAAGATCCACTTCCACCTAGTGCTGAAGCTGCTGCCACTAGTCATGGCAGAGACGATGAAATGCCATCAACGTCGTCTGCCAAGGCCGATGCCCAATGTCCTAGTAGAGAGCATGTAAAATCCAAAAAACAAAAGTTCAATAAAATGAGCCAAAAATCTAAATTAAAAGCGTCTGAGGAGAAGCGTAAACTTGCCAATATGCCATTTACGACACAGAGTGGCAAGGAACGGCTGAGGCCCTGGCCTATGTTCATGGCTAGTAGTTCAGCTTCACATGAGGATGGAACCACTCAACCTCCCGCTAGAAAAATGAAAAGAGTTAAGCTGGCAAAAGCACAGCAAAGAACTGTGCGTTCTTCTAAATCGCAAATCCCCAAGGAGAGTCCAATTGTGTAGGTTGCGATGCCTGACCTTCCCAACACTGGTTGGGAAGAGGTGGCTCCGTCCACCATTTGCACGCCCCCTGCAAGTGCTGTCGGTGGCCCGAAGAATTGCGGGCCACTTTCGGCATTCAGCCACCACGTGCCGAAGACTGGAGCACCAGCAAACACTCCTGAACATGCCCTGCCATCAGCTGAAGCAAGAGGTGGTAACAAGGTGGAATTCAACCCTCTATGTGCTTCAGAGGATGGAGGAGCAGCAAAAAGCCATTCAAGCCTACACATCTGCCTACGATATAGGCAAAGGAGGGGGAATGCACCTGACACAAGCGCAGTGGAGAATGATTTCCATGTTGTGCAAGGTTCTCCAACCCTTTGAACTTGCCACACATAAAGTCAGTTCAGACACTGTCAGCCTAAGTCAGGACATTCCCCTCATCAGGCTTTGGCAGAAGCAGCTGGAGAGATTGAAGGAGGAGCTAAAACAGAGCGATTCCGCTAGGCATGTGGGACTTGTGGATGGAGCCCTTAATTCGCTTAACCAGGATTCACGGGTGGTCAATCTGTTAAAATCAGAGCACTACGTTTTGGCCACCGTGCTCAATCCTAGGTTTAAAGCCTATGTTGTATCTCTCTTTCCAGCAGACACAAGTCTGCAGATGTTCAAAGACCTGCTAGTGAGACACTTGTCAAGTCAAGCGGAATGTGACCCGCCAACAGCTCCTCCTTCATTTTCTACCGCCACTGGAGCTGCCAGGAAATGGATAGAATTTCCAAAACCACCCGCTGGCGGTGATGCAGTGCAGTCAGGAGCAAGTGCTGACATCTGGTCCGGACTGAAGGACCTGCCAATGATTACTGATATGTCGTCTACTGTCACTGCATATGATTCTGTCACCATTGAAAGAATGGTGGAGGATTATATGAGTGACAGCATCACTGTAGGCATGTCAGACAGTCCGTACGTATACTGGCAGGAAAAAGAGGCAATTTGGAGGCCCTTGCACAAACTGGCTTTATTTTATATAAGTTGCCCCCACTCCAGTGTGTACTCCGAAAGAGTGTTTAGTGCAGCCGGTAACCTTGTCAGCGATCGGCGATGTGGAGAAGATAATGTTCATCAAAATGAATTATAATCAATTCCTCTGTGGAGACATTTACCAGCAATTGCCTCCAGAAAGTACACAGGGACCTGTGATGGTGGATTCCAGTGGGGACGAATTAATACTCTGTGAGGAAGGGGATGTACATAGTGAAAGGGGTGAGGAATCGGATGAGGAGGAGGTGGACATCTTGCCTCTGTAGAGCCAGTTTGTGCAAGGAGAGATTGATTGCTTCTTTTTTGGTGGGGGCCCAAACCAACCAATCATTTCAGCCACAGTCATGTGGCAGACCCTGTCGCTGAAATGATGGGTTTGTTAAAGTGTGCATGTCATGTTTATACAACATAAGGGTGGGTGGGAGGGCCCAAGGACAATTCCATCTTGCACCTCTTTTTTTTTATTTTATCTTTGCATCATGTGCTGTTTGGGGACTATTTTTTTAAGTGCCATCCTGTCTGACACTGCAGTGCTACTCCTAGATGGGCCAGGTGTTTGTGCCGCCCACTTGGGTCGCTTAGCTTAGTCATCCAGCGACCTCGGTGCAAATTTTAGGACTAAAAATAATATTGTGAGGTGTGAGGTGTTCAGAATAGACTGGAAATGAGTGGAAATTATGGTTATTGAGGTTAATAATACTATAGGATCAAAATTACCCCCAAATTCTATGATTTAAGCTGTTTTTGAGGGTTTTTTTTTTTTTTTTAAAACACCCGAATCCAAAACGCACCCAAATCCGACAAAAATTCGAAAGGGAGGTTTTGCCAAAACGCGTCCGAATCCAAAACACGACCGCGGAACCGAATCCAAAACCAAAACACAAAACCCGAAAAATGCCCGCTGCACATCTCTAATATATACATAACCTAGTCCTGAGGCTGCTCCTCCATCCCTCTGCCTCATGCCTTGAACATCTATTCTTTGCTTATATCATACATCAGCCTACCTCCTGCTTGCTTGCACCTCATGTCATCTGTCTGTCGCCCCTTCGCACTAGATTGTTAGCTCTTCAGAGCAGTGCCCTCTTTCCTGTTGTTGTCAAAGCCCTCTTCTCGTCACATTTCACTCACAACTCTCTTCTACTCAGCGACCATCTTTACCCGCCTTTTCTCCTGCTGTTAAAGGCTCATCCTCTCTATGGCCGCCAGCCCCAAGTAGTACGATGATTACTTTCTCGCTACTTACATCTTAGCTATATTATGTTTTGAGAATTGTGGTGCTCTTTGTTACCTGTACTCTGTTTTTGTTATTTATTTACTGTAATGCTAAGTTTTGTCTCTCTGTACGGCGCTGCAAAACTCTTGTGGCGCCTTATAAATAAAATGTAATAATAATAATAATAATGATAATAATAAAATAAAATAAAAAATTTTTTATATATATATATATACATATATATATATATATATATATATATATATAAAAAAACAAAAAAAAAAACCCTTATCACGCACTACAGAGAGCAGCACCTCACGGTAGAACCCCTGTTAGTGGGAACAAAACAATGTGGACAAATGAAGAAGTCCGGAGGGCGCTATAACATCAAAACCAATTGTCCACAAATAAGTCCATATGAATTTACGGATTTACGGATTTCAAGGCCAAGGTGATTAGGACACCCAGTACACATTGGAGAGTCCCCATCACTGAGCTCACATCCTGGGGTGGTTGGTGGCACTCAGGTTTACATCTGTCTTTGTGCAACTTGTAATATACCTTGTATGTAATCATTATGTAGAGATTGTCTCACATTATATTTTATGTTTGACGTTATCAATATACATTGGAATTGTATTAATCCAAGGTTCTGTTTTGGGTGTCTACATCTCTTTGATGGTATTACTGATTATAGATTGAAAGGAGATAAGAATACTCACTCCAAGTTGGATTTACAATCAAGTCCAATCAGAAGCAACGGTTGAAAATAATCTGGCCTTGAATCCGTAAATTCATATGGACTTATTTATGGACAATTGGTTTTGATGTTATAGCGCCCTCCGGACTTCTTTATATAGATATATATATATATATATATATATATATATACATACAACTCGAACAGCCGGCACTCCACGGGATATTTCAATAACTTGCCAGGGTGCACTCCAGAGGCTTGCCAACCTCAAACATACTCTCCCAATAACAGAGTCACTCCTGGGCTACCAACTCGGTGAAGAAATCAAGGTGCTTTAATCAACGTTTCGGGGTACTGCCCCCCGTCATCAGGACACACAACACACATAGTGCAAAACAACAGTGCTTAAATACAAAAAATACATAAACTTACAGGTCCCCAGGTGTCCATTGCCGCCTCCCATCGTGTGTCCCAGCATCTTCCGCCCCACTTCCGGTCTCGACTGTGACGTCACGCCGGAAGTGACGTGCGCCGGCCCACAGCGACGGAGCTGCATCGGTTTCCATAGCGATTCGGCTGCAAGCGTCACATCGCTATGAAACCTAAAAAATCAGTGAACAACATAACTAACCAACTTGTCATATGCATGCAGGTACAATCTTAATAAAATTGACATAAATATAATAAAATGTGAACAAAGGTTAAAACATCTATAACTCTTTGACGCCATCTAGTGCTGAAAAACCTGTTATGACAGGATGGATAAACTCACTTTTCCAAACTAGTGCAATAAATTCAGTGTATAAAGTGCTAAGTGCTGCATAAACAGGATTCTAAGAAGGAATATTTTGTGCTGGTATCAAATGTATCAAAATGGTATGGAATCTCAAACTCCCACTTAATTGCATAAAATTGCCGTTACCTAATGGGGAGTAATATACCATTTATGCAATTAAGTGGGAGTTTGAGATTCCATACCATTTTGATACATTTGATACCAGCACAAAATATTCCTTATTAGAATCCTGTTTATGCAGCACTTAGCACTTTATACACTGAATTTATTGCACTAGTTTGGAAAAGTGAGTTTATCCATCCTGTCATAAAAGGTTTTTCAGCACTAGATGGCGTCAAAGAGTCATAAATGTTTTAACCTTTGTTCACATTTTATTATATTTATGTCAATTTTATTAAGATTGTACCTGTATATATATGACAAGTTGGTTAGTTATGTTGTTCACTGATTTTTTAGGTTTCATAGCGATGTGACGCTTGCAGCCGCATCGCTATGGAAACCGATGCAGCTCCGTCGCTGTGGGCCGGCGCACGTCACTTCCGGCGTGAAGTCACAGTCGAGACCGGAAGTGGGGCGGAAGACGCTGGGACACACGATGGGAGGCGGCAATGGACACCTGGGGACCTGTAAGTTTATGTATTTTTTGTATTTAAGCACTGTTGTTTTGCACTATGTGTGTTGTGTGTCCCGATGACGGGGGGCAGTACCCCGAAACGTTGATTAAAGCACCTTGATTTCTTCACCGAGTTGGTAGCCCAGGAGTGACTCTGTTATTGGGAGAGTATATATATATATATATATATATATATATATATATATTTTTTTTATTTATTTATTTTTTTCTTTCACATCTGGAAACCGCCCTCTAAAAATCCTGTGTTTGTCCCTGGTATGTATGTGCTTGAGGGGCCAAAACCATTTCCTACTGGAGGATTCCATGAAAATATATTAGAATACCCAGGGGTTAAAGTGAGCCAGAACTGGGCGGAACTGCGTTCCGTCAGTTCCATTTGGAGACGGAACGCAGTTCTGCCTCCTCCGGCTCACCTAACCCGATGTGTGCCCGGCGCCGCAGGAAGAAGCCGGGCGCCCAGTAAGATTGTGTTACCAGCGGGTGCCCGGCTCCCTCTCCACAGCGACAGCCGAAGGCAGGAGCTCACTACTGAGCTCCAGCTTCCGGCTCTTGCAGTGTGCGGCTGTACGCTATGGGAGAGACATCATGACGTCTCTCCCATAGTTCCAAGGAGCGGGCGCTAGACGGAGGGTAGAGGTCTGGAAGCAGTAGCAGGGTTTTGTAAGTATTTTTTGTGTGTGTGTGTAAGCAGCTTATACAGGGGGCATTACCAGAGGGCGCTAAACTACTGGTGGCATAACTACAAGGACTATAACTACAGGGGCTAAATTACAGGGGGCATAACTACTGGTGGCATTACCACAGGGGGGCTAAACTACTGGGTGCAGAACTACATGTACTATAACTACAGGGGCTAAATTACAGGGGGCATTACCACAGGGGGGCGAAACTACAGGGTGCATAACTACAGGGGGGCTAAAAAACTGGGGCATAACTACGGGGGGGCTAAACTACAGGGGGATAAACTACAGGGGGCTAAACTACTGGGGGCTAAATTACTGGGAGCTATAACTACAGGGGGGCTAAACTACTGGGAGGCTAAACTACAGGGGGCTAAACTACTGGGAGCTATAACTACAGGTGGGCTAAACTACAGGGGGCTTAACTACAGGGGGCTAAACTACTGGGGGGCTAAACTACTGGGGCATTACCACTGGGGGGCTATAACTACAGGGGGCATTACCACTGGAGGCGAAACTACAGGGGCTATAGCTACAAGGGCTAAACTACCGGGGGCATTACCACTGGGGGCTATAACTACGGGGGGCTATAACTACAGGGGGCTATAACTACAGTGGCTAAACTACTGGGGCATTACCACTGGGGGGGCTATCACTACAGGGGGGCATTACCACTGGAGGCTAAACTACAGGGGTTATAACTACAAGGGCTAAACTACTGGAGGCATTACCACTGGGGGGAATTACCACTGGCGGGCTGTAACTACAAGGGGCTATAACTACTGGGGGGCTAAACTACTGGGGGGCTAAACTACTGGGGCATTACCACTGGGGGGCTATAACTACAGGGGGCATTACCACTGGAGGCTAAAGTACAGGGGCTATAGCTACAAGGGCTAAACTACTGGGGGCATTACCACTGGGGGCATTACCACTGGGGGGCTATAACTACGGGGGGCTATAACTACAGTGGCTAAACTACTGGGGCATTACCACTGGGGGGGCTATAACTACAGGGGGGCATTACCACTGGAGGCTAAACTACATGGGCTATAACTACAAGGGCTAAACTACTGGGGGCATTACCACTGGGGGGCATTACCACTGGGGGGCTATAACTACAGGGGGCTATAACTACTGGGGGCTAAACTACTGTGGGCATTACCACTGGGGGCTAAATGACTGGGGTCATTACTACAGGTGGCACTACAACAGGGGCATTACTACGTGGGGCAATACTACACAGGGCCATTACCACTAAGGGCATTACTGCTGGGGGCAGTACTAATGAGGACATTGTAATGGGGGCACTTCATAAATGGCATCACTCCTGGGGACATAAGGGGCATTACTAATGGGGGCATTGCATAAGGGGCACTACTGTGGGCATTATGTGTATTAGGGGTGCTACTACTGTGGGCTTTGTGTATAAGGGGCACTAATGTGTCTCATAACATGAATAAAGAACACTACTATGTGGTGTAATGTAAATAAGATTGTGCTACTGTGCAGCATCATTTTAATTGGGGATACTATTGTATGACCCCGCCCCTTTCTTTTTGAGACAACATCCCTCGTTGGCTCGCGCAATCCCTTTATTACACCATTTTAAGCACTGAGAATACCTAACAAACCCTTGGGAATAAAATGTATCATAGTTATCTGCATTAGCGCGCTATAAACAGAAGAGGGAGCTCCTGGGGTGGATCTACTAAAGACTGATTTTAGGGGGTAATTCTGAGTTGATCGCAGCGGGATTTTTGTTTGCAGTTGGGCAAAACCATGGTGGTCATTCCAAGTTGTTCGCTATTTTTTACGTTCGCACAACATATTCGCAAAACTGCGAATACGTTGCACAAAAGCGAAAATCCGCCCCCAACGTATTTTTGCAATTTCGTACGCAGTAATACACAAAGTAGGCGTAAGCCAAATGACATCGCACTAATGCGAACCCATCGCAATACCACAAACCTCATCGTATAAAACCTAACTTCTCATAGATTTACACAATCCTCTTAAAATTGCACACGCTTTTGGTAAAAAACGCACAGCAATGGTTTTTTTTTCACTTTTAAGCTAAATAAGGCTCCCCAAGCCTTCCTCAATTACGAATCCAATTAGTGTAATGATTGTTAAGGGTCATGACCAATTAAGTCTACAAATAATACCTGAAGAACACTTTGTAGGCATAATTGGCCATTAACATTATAAATTAGTAATTTTAAATATAGATGTGGTAAATGTTTTTTTTTTTTTTGTAGAGGTGTAGTGTGTGAATAAATGTTTATTTTGAAATCAATAAGCTCCTAACTATTTTTAATGTTTATTTTCAGTTTTAATTTTAAATTCACATTCTTAAGTTACATGCCAGAAATGTTTAAGCTAACCAATTTCTGCTAGGCAATCTGCAGTTCCTTTATTGCATAAATAAACACAACACCCGATTAACTTGAAACAAAAATGTTTATTTGTACATTATTTAAAAAAAAAAACTAATTTTTAGAAATAATAGTTTTTTTTTTAAAACAAATTTTTGCAGCAAATCCACTGTTGCCATTAAATTTAGAAGTTGCTGGCGCATGCTGGCCAGAATTCCTCCCAAACTTGTGGGATCTCCAACCGCAACATCTGAAATTAAGATGCAAAATAAACATTACTAACTTCCTCACATTACCTATTATACAAACAAGGCACAAAGCACACTTTAATGCAGGCATGTCCAAACTGCGGCCCTCCAGCTGTTTGTAAAATACATATCCCAGCATGCCTTGACCCAGTTTTGCTGTCCGAGAATGCAAAAGCTGTGTCTGGCCATGCTGGGATGTGTAGTTTTTCAACAGCCTGAGGGCCGCAGATTGGACAGGCCTGCTTTAATGGCCAAGTAACTACATTATGGATGTTTTAATGAGAAAACATTAGCAGAACACACAAGCCTGCTCAGCAAGGTTTTTTATTTTTTACTTAAACAAAGTGTACGACACCATGGGGTACATACAGTAATATGGGAGTTATATTGTAGATGGAACGTTACCCATAGCAACCAATCAAAATCAACATATTATCTTGTAGAAGGTGCAAAATAGTTGAAAAGTATGATCTGCTTGGTTGCTATGGCCAAAATCCCAACTTAAATAGTAATACCATCTTAGTAAATGTTGCCTCATGCAGGGATTCATTCACATCTGGAGTGAAGCAGTCTTTTCTTTTTTGTTTTTGGCCCTGCATCATCACACTGCATATCCACATCTTCAGAAGGACCACATATCGTAGCATGCCCACACTCCATGAAAGCCTGCCTTATAACATAAGGTCTAACAGCTTTCTAAATGTATAAATCCTAAATAGTAGGAGTGTAACTTTCACTACACAAATTACTGTGTCCTTAGCCTGCCTAACAAAGTGACTCCTGCGACTTTAATGTGAAAATATTGCAATACCCAGGCACAATTGTAAAAGTAAAACCACACAAAAAGTACCACTCAGGTCTAAATGTTTTGCATATAATGTATCACATACAAACCCTGTTGTGCAGCCAAACCTGTCGACATAGTGATTGGCGACCCAGAGTGGGCATCCTCAACATTGCAGATGTAGACACTGTACATATAATGTTCCTCACACAAATGTAAATGCATCATCCATACCATGATGAAGAAGACAAGCATTTAACCTTGACAAAAGATTGCCCACAGTACAACACGGCATTTATTTGAATGTGTCGTATTTTTTTTTTCAAAAATAAAAATGAATGTGTGTGAACTTACTCTCCTCTGCCACTTGCCCACCTCCCTCAAGTGGCTCCGGGGCCTCTGCTGCCCATTCGGATGGCGGCGAAGGTGGCTGGCTGGGGGATGTAGACTGGATGGGTGTTGTTGGCTGGATGGGGGATGTGGGCTGGATGGGGGAAGGAGGCAGGATGGGGGAAGGAGGGTCTATTTCTGTAAGAGGATGGAAGGGGGATGACCTTACAGAGGGGGTTTGAGAATGATAGGGTGAGGGTGGTGGAGAGGATTTTTGGGACACAGAGGGGGAGGGGGGCAGAGAGGGGAATTGTGAAAGAGAGGTGTATTGGGCCGGAGAGGGTGATTGGTCGGGAGAGGGGGATTGGGAAAGAGAGTGGGATTGGGCCGGAGAGGGGGATTGGGAAAGAGAGTGGGATTGGGCCGGAGAGGGTGAGGTGGCCGGAGAGGGTGAGGTGGCCGGAGAGGGGGTGTGGTCCGGAGAGGGGGAGGTGGCTGGAGAGAAGGAGTGGGCCGGAGAGTTGGAGGTGGCTGGAGAGAGGGAGTGGCCCGGAGAGGGGGAGTGGGCCGGAGAGGGGGTGTGGGCCGGAGAGGGGGTGTGGGCTGGAGAGGGGGTGTGGGCTGGAGAGGGGGAGTGGGCCGGAGAGGGGGAGGTGGCCAGAGAGGGGGAGTGTGCTGGAGAGGGGGAGGTGGCCTGAGAATGGGCCTGGGAAGAAGAGGGGGATGGGGAGACAGAAGGGGAGGGGCCTAAGAAAGGGACTGGTGTGGGCTCCCAGCAGCAGCAGCTTGCCATTGTGCTCGCCCTAGAATGACATATGTAATATTTAGGTTGTAGCATATACATTTATAACATCAGCATATTCCTATTACTCTGTTCTGTCCCATGTTAAAGAGACAGGGGTAATATTAATAAGTTTTTTTAATGTTAAAACTGGTGATGTTGCCTATAGCAACCAATCAGATTATACGTAACATTTATTAAGCTGCTTCTATCAGATAATACATAGATTCTGATTGTTTGATATAGGCAACATCACCAGTTCAAAAAGCCTCCCACATTATAAAATTAAACCCACTGAGCAAGTTATTGGGTTAAGTTGACAGGCTGTGTAGCAACTCTGCACAACAACATTCACTTTTGCAGAAGCACCTTGCTACACAGTCAGTACTGCTTGCCCTACCCACACACACTGTGTCATGTTTATTCTACAATAGTTTATTGTAATTGTGCAAATTTTCACACTCTCACTTAGTGAAAGTAGGCAAAGTTTATGCTAAAATTCTCAGTGTTATTTACTGTAATATTTTACTTACTGCGCCTACGTATGTCACGGATTTGTTGGCGGAGCTCCGCCAACAGGTCCGGCGTACGCCTGCGGAGGTCGCTCCAGCGCCTCTCCAATTGAATGATGGTCCTCCTGCTGCGGGCGCGGGTTCTCAATAAGCGTCGTACCTCCGCGTAGGCCTTGCGCTTTACCCTATTTGGGATAAAGGGCCCTGCGCGGCCTACGCGGAGGTCCATTACTGCTACCAGAACGCGCAGTTCGCGGCGGGTAAAAGCTGCTGCACGCATGATGGCAATGGCGTTTTCCATATATGGGCTTATATTTATAGTGTGTGGTGGCATGTGATTGGTGGTAGATTTATGGTGTCATCTGATAAACTTTATTGATGTGTGCATTGCATAAACTTTATTGTTTTGTGCATTGCTGTGAAGGACAGCGGGGGTAGTTCGCTATAGCGGAAATTCGCAGTCGCGGAAGAACATCCAAAAAATATGTACACTCACAATTACACACACACACACACACACACACACACACACACACACACACACACACACACACACACACACACACACACATTTTTAGAAAATTAATTGTTACAATCTGTGTACTCACCACATTTAGGAACATATACGAGCGCTAATATTTATAAGTTAAAATCTGTATTGCCATGAGTAATATATGTGTAAAAAATGTGTGTACAAAGTGGCACCTGTAAAAAAGACTTTCAGTTAGTTTGGCAGTATGTTTACAACTCCTTTATGGAGTGAGTGGTTTGAGCTCAGTCCGTACCAGTTCACAGTTTGTATTGTGAAAAATGCTACCTGTCCCTACCTCCTAGTTTGTCCCGTGCACAAGAAGATGTAATAGTCCTTCAATCTCAATCCGCTGCGTCCAGCGGTGAAGGATCGCGGCTTGTTGTTGGGTCGCGGCTCGATGACGTCACACTGCGGCTAGGCGTCGGGAAGTTCGGGCCGGAAAGATGATGGTCTGTAGCTCGATGCCTCCAACGCGTTTCGTGCATCTCCGCGCACTTAATCATGGATCCATGATTAATATAGACACACACACCAAAACAATTACACTATAAACTTTCAATAGCTACCTAAATGACATCAGAGCAAACTGAACATAAACATACAGTGACTTTGGAAAATATTTTTAAAATATGTTAAAATGCACTATACCTGAAATAATCTCGCACAATGCGTGCCCTTATTTCGTTTCCCCTCCGGGAAACACTCCCCCCACCGACTGTCCGCCCAACCCCTGGCTCCTCATCAGGCAATTCCTCTGTTTGAGGAAGCTCAACGCGACTCCTTACAGCGATGTTATGTAGGATAGCGCACAGGACCACAATTTAACTTACCATCTCCGGCGAATACATGATGTCGCCACCAGTGTGGTGGAGCACACGAAAGTGCCCTTTAAGGACACCAATCGTGCGCTCCACCAGCTGTCTAGTGGCAGTAAGCGCGGAGTTAAATGCCGTCTGTGGTCCTGGCCTGGGCTTACTGTAAGGAGTCATGAGCCAGGAGGTGCAAGGATATCCACGGTCTCCTGTTTGATGAGAATAAAAGATCAAAATTATATTTTAATAATTAAAACTTAAATAAAAAAACTTTTTACACAAATATGCAACAATACTCACCCAATAAACACATGTCTTGTCCTTCCATCAATCTTAATCTCTGCCATATCCCTGATTGTCTAATGACATGGGCATCATGGGAGTTCCCCGGGAACTAAGCATTCAGGGACAGGATCTGGAGGGATGGCCCACAAACAACCATTACATTCAGAGAATGAAACAGTTTTCTGTTTCGAAAAATTTCTTCATTATGTCTTGGTGGTACAATAGCTACATGTGTGCCATCCACAACCCCAATAACGTGTGGGAAGCGACTACCACCTTCCTCAAATTGCTGCTTCACCACATCCAGAGCACCAACATCCAAAGGCATAGAAATAAATTGCTTCACTCTCTTAAGGAAAGCCTGGCTGACACGCCGCAGGACCTTACTGAACTGGCCCTGCGACATGCCAACCAGATCTCCCACAACATGCTGGTATGAACCAGTGGCCACAAAATGTAACACAGCAAGGAATTGTGTCAATGCTGGTATTGCTGTAGGATACCTAATGGATTGTTCTAGATCACTCTCTATTATGGAGAGAGTGTCTAGGATTAGATGAGGTGGCAGTCTGTATCTATGCAACACTACATCATCAGGCATCCCAAAAAGAAGGACACGGGTACGGAAAATTGGTGGCCTAGCACGCCTCCGTTGCCTTGGATGATGAGGAGCCGGTTGGTGTTGGAGGGCTTGCGGCGGTTGGGGTGGGAGTGGTTCTGTGGGTTGGGGTGGGAGTGCTTCCGCACCAACATGGATAGACATCACCAACTTAAAAAGAAGGTAAGAATCATGACACCAAAAAACAAACGTTAAAAAAACATTGTCATCCATATTCAAAATAAAAGTGTATGGGTGTTAACTTACTGCTTGTGCGTACTCCATTTCTTATAAATTTCATTAGTATCCGGAAAAAAAAAAAAAATTACATTTAAAAAATTAGCTAATTCTCCACAACATAGGTTCACATCACAAATAAAAATTCCAAAATGCAAAACAACACTACCCATTTAATGAATGCAACAATATATACTATTGAAAATAAGTATGACTCATTTTATGAAAACAAATACAAAACAAAATGCAAAAAAACACAAAACACATATGCAACATTAAAACGGGTGGCCTTTATTTGCAAATACAGCAAAAATCAGCCATACTTTGTCAAAAGTAAATGCTTTTAAATCTAAAAAATAAGACACCTACAAGAGACAGAAAAGGAGTCTAAGAGATCAGATAGACACTTGCAACAAACAGCAGGACACACTGAGATAGGCTACTTACCTGCTCAATATATTAAGGCAGCCAATTGGGGTTTGAAACTAAAATGAAAAAAGCCCACTTGGCCTACAAAATGTATGCAAAATAATAATCACAGAGACACCTACAAGAGACAGAAAAGGAGTCTAATAAATAAAGTATCCAGTGTGAACAATAGAACAAACACACTGTAAAGTACAGGTAACAAAAATCTAACATATGCCATAAGAATCCATTTATATGTCAAACAGTTATCCACCAAAATAGTTATACCCTGTTTTAAAAAGTAGAAACTTCCATTGCACACCCATACATACTTGGTTTGGTAATTGCCTAATTTAGTAGTACTAACAAAAGAAACTTAGCAAAAAATACGCACTACGCAACACAACATTAATAATTTTTTAAGCTAACAAACGCCCATCTGTCTGCAATATACTGAAAAAATAACTCACTCAGCATAGTTGGAGCAAACACGACCACCTTCTCTGAAAGAGCACAAAGCTGCTTCTGGCATCATACACCCACTCACACAGGCTGCAATCCAGACTGTTAAATAAGCAGTACAATCAGTCACAGAATTAGCATAATTTACACCTGTGACCGCGTGCAGCAGCAGATGTCCGCATTGACACAAAGGCGCCTAGCATTGCGTAGGCAGATGATGGAATCCACAGAAGTGGATTCTGAAGTAGCAGGACTCAGTACTAGAGACATTTCAACTTCTGATACCCAGCAGTTAGGAGAGGATACCCCGCCAGACATACATACTGGGGTAAGTGAGGGAGATTCTGCATTAGCCGCACAAACACAAACTACACAAGCAGCTAGTGAAGAGGAAGATGGTGAGGAGGAACAGGACCAAAGCTCACAGGCTACTTCAAAGAGAAAAAAAAGACAGCCCGCATTCACTAAGAGGGAGTTGCGTGTTTTGGTCACACAGGCCATGTCAAAAATACATTGAGGACCAAAAAACATGGGTGCTGCAACCAAAGATAGAATCTGGAGGGACATCACTGATTCTGTTAATGAAGTCGGCTCAATAGTCCGAACATCACAGGAATTTCGAAGACGGTAAGTGTATATTGCCAGTCCATTATCTGTGCCAAGTATTCTTAAAAAGTTAGTTAGATGTGATGTTGCCTATAGCAACCAAATGCATAACATGTGTACTATATATTAAAGCAGGTATTCATTATTTTACTCTACCTTGTCCCTATTTTACCCCACATATGTAGTTGGGCCGACTTCAAATCCCGCCTGAAGGGCAAGAGGTCTGCGGAGTGGAATGCCTCGAGGGCAACTGGGGGAGGGCCAGCTGCCGCTGTGGAGTACACAGAACTTGAGGAGATGGCAATGGACTGTGTCAGTTACGAGGAGGGGGTAGGGGTGTCTCATATGGACACGGACCTGCCTGAAATACTGACGGCACATGACTTGCCAGGTAAGTTTATACACATATTCATTAACAACTAATTAAGTGGTTCAAAAAGTCTCATGTTTAATTGTAAAAATCTTTTTCCACTCATTCTTCTATTTCCTTTGAACATAACACAGCACAGGTGGGTGAGCAGGTAGAGTCAGAGGAGGGTTATGTGGCTGAGGTGGAGGGACCTAGTGACTCTGGCACTGCGGGACCACAAATCCCACCAATACAGATTCCAACTGGACCCCCACCCAACCCTCTGCTATCCCGGCCATCCTGTCTGAAATAGCAAGGTATGGTGAGAGCCTGAATGCGTTTCAAGACAGGATGATCCGGGAGGTTAGCCAGATACCTGTCCGGCTCACTGAGCACAGAACCAGTGTGGAGCAAGGTGTAGCTCAACTCTGCCAAGGTCTGGCAGAGATCAGGCAGGGCCAAGAGCAACTCGCCTCCTCCTTCAAAGACGTTGCAAATTCCATCTTGCAAGGGCTCCAGGACATCGCTGTCTCCCTTGCCCACAGTGGCAGAGAGCCAGCCACATCTGCTCCCTCCCCTCCCTCTGCCCAGGAAGAACATCCCACTGGGCAGGGCCCTCGAAGGTCGCTTCGCAGACCAAGCCAGGAAGAACATCATCAGGCGGGAAAAAAAAAGAGAAAGTGATGTCTCTCCAGATGGGCAGCACCCATGTTTTTCATGTTGGCTCGATGTATTTTTTGTGTTGGCTTGTGTGGCCAGAATGGCAAACTCCCTCTTAGTGAAAAGATATATTTCTGTTTTGGTATTTTGTAGCCTGTGAGCTTTTTTTCTTGTACACCAGAGCCATCTTCCTCTTCCTAGCGTGCTGTGTATTGTTGTGTTTGTGTGTTGGCTCCAGAATCTAACTCAGTTCCCCAAAAAAATATGTCTGGCTGGGTGTTCACACCATATTATTTATTAACATTAAAATTATTATTTTGTCAGAAGATGGAGTTTCCCTAGTACTGGGTTCTGCTATGTGATTTGTGTCAGAGGCATCTGCTTGCTGCTATGTCCATCTTTGCCTGTGATGCTCACCTGTAGCCATGTTGTTTGGACCAATGAATATATTTTTGCAGTAAAAAAATATTTAAAACTATTATGTTTGTGTACTTTATTAAAGTGAATGTATTATGTAAAACTTAGCCCAGTAAAGTTTAGCATGGCATATAGACACTTGTGGAACAAGGGAACAATCCGATTATTCATACAAACATTGCATCTTTCAAAATGCAACAAGTATGCCTTGCACAACACTTTACTGGCCATATTAAAATAGTATTTACAACTAGGTTCTTGGGTTACTAGGGGCAACATGACATAATATTAAACATTGTCAGATATTCGAACCAAAGTTAAACATTTAAAAAAAAAAAAAGTGCATGCTGCATTATGTTGCTCATGATATTTGTGATATACAAAGGAATATTTTTATGTAGTTTAGATGTTGCTGATGTAGTTTTGAAGTTTGGTTAATTCCACTTGTTTGCATTTGGTAGTATTTAAGACAAAATTAAAACATGCATTTAACATCAATGTTAACTAAAACAATTCATGCCTTATTTGGCAGCGTGTCAGATTTATAGGTGCTTACAATAAACATGTAATGTGTCCACACAATTGCTGTTTGCAGTATTTCAGCAGAGCAGTGTTTAGGAAGTAATTGGACAACAGATGAATGGGCTCTCAAATTAACTGCTAATTATTGCATACACACTTGTAACAGTTCTTCGCAAATGCAGAGTAACTGCAGACCTACGCCTATGCTGCGTCAAGATAGCGAACATTTGTTGTGTTAAGTTTACCATCGGAAACGCATTTCTGCTCAAAACACGCCTACTGCTGGTTGCATACTCCCACACTAGATGCCCACTTTCACGCCCATGTCGTCAGATTGCGAAGCCGCGCCTCTGTCACGCCTTCGTCACTCCCTGTTTTCGGTGGTGTAGTAAGAGAGAAATTTCTGATAGTAATTTTGCACAGGGGTCGTATCACTGCCTTTGTGCACGCGCTGTTCAGCTCCCGCGCATGCGCAGTTTGCGGGTTTCTGCCGTTTGCGATGCGATGAACCGCTGCGAACAACTTGGAATGAGGGCCCATGTGCACTGCAGGGGAGGCAGATATAACATGTGCAGAGAGAGTTAGATTTGGGTGTGGTGTGTTCAATCTGCAATCTAAATTGCAGTATAAAAATAAAGCAGCCAGTATTTACCCTGCACAGAAACAAAATAACCCACCCAAATCTAACTCTCTCTGCACATGTTATGTCTGCCCTCCCTGCAGTGCACATGGTTTTACCCAACTGCTAAAAAATTTCCTGCTGTGATCAACTTGGAATTACCTCCTTAGTTCCATTAAAACGATGTCTATGTTGTCCATCCCATTCAAATTGACTGGAAATAGACCTAAAAATCTTTCAATAATTGACTGAATATCGGCGACCTCTGCAGCTAGGCAGCCAGAGGGGAAAATTATCACTTCCCAAAAAACTGAAAGCTAAAAGTCCAGTTTTCAGGAGTGATCATTTTAAGATGGGGCCATGATGAATAATGAAAAATTATGAGAATGCAATGATAATTTAAAACTAAAAACTCATTACACAATTTTTTCATGATTAATATGCCCCCATCTGTGTTTACTCACATCATAGATTGCCTTTCCACCATATCGCTGTGAATGTCCTGTAACCACCTCAAACTTAATTTGTTCAAAAACTATAGACCTCCAGTGCCAAAGCAGAACACTAATACACCTTGAGATCAGGAGGCTAAGGCCCTCATTCCGAGTTGTTCGCTCGCTAGCAGATTTTAGCAGCATTGCACACGCTAGGCCGCCGCCCTCTGGGAGTGTATCTTAGTTTAGCAGAATTGCGAACGAAAGATTAGCAGAATTGCGAATAGAAATTTCTTAGCAGTTTCTGAGTAGCTCGAGACTTACTCCTACATTGCGATCAGCTCAGCCCGTTTCGTTCCTGGTTTGACGTCACAAACACGCCCTGTGTTCGGTCAGCCACTCCCCTGTTTCTCCAGACACTCCTGTGTTTTATTCTGGCACGCCTGCGTTTTTCCGCACACTCCCAGAAAACGGTCAGTTTCCGCCCAGAAACACCCACTTCCTGTCAATCACACTCCGATCACTACAACGATGAAAATTCTTTGTTCGGACGTGAGTAAATCTACTAAGTTTTGTGCTAAAATACTTAGCGCATGCGCATTTTTGCCTTAATCGCTCCGTTGCGAAAATCGGCAACGAGCGATCAACTCGGAATGAGAGCTGAGCATGTCCTAAGGACTAAAGGGTAAATTTCTTAGCATCCTTCAAGCCAAATACAGGTGCCACTGGGGATTTCAACCATCAGTCCTGTAGGTGCACCCTGGCAGTCGCACCTCTTGAGCAGCCCTAGTATAGCAATGCTCTCTACAATACTAGTGTATTCAATACAGTGTACTAAATATACTGGATCATGGTAAGACATTTGCAGAGTACTCATTTCCACCAGCCTGCAGCGTCACAATGGATCATGGTGGTCATTCCGAGTTGTTCGCTCGCTAGCAGTTTTTAGCAGCCGTGCAAACGCTATGCCGCCCACTGGGAGTGTATTTTAGCTTATCAGAAGTGCGAACGAAAGGATCGCCGAGCGGCTACAAAGTTTTTTTGTGCAGTTTCTGAGTAGCTCAAAACCTGCTCAGCGCTTGCGATCACTTCAGACTATTCAGTTCCTGTTTTGATGTCACAAATACGCCCTGCGTTCGCCCAGCCACGCCTGCGTTTTTCATGGCACACCTGCATTTTTACAAACACTCCCTGAAAATGGTCAGTTAACACCCAGAAACGCCCACTTCATGTCAATCACTCTGCGGTCAGCAGTGCAACTGAAAAGCTTTGCTAGATCCTGTGTGAAACTACATCGGCCGTTGTAATAGTACGTCGCGCATGCGCATGCGCATTGCGCCGCATGCACAGAAGTCCCATATTTTTGCTTCATCGCTGCACAGCGAACGAATGCAGTTAGCGATCACCTCGGAATGACCCCCACATCGGCAGCAGATTTGACGCACTGAGCACAAGAGGAAAAATAATGCGGCCAAGGTCAGGGAGTACAGTAAGCAAAAGCCCAGCAATGTGACCTGAGGGCACTGTGGCAAAATATGAACTGGGGCTCTGTGTGACATATTGTAAACAAGAGTACAAGAATGTGTCATCATGCAAACTCAGGCTCCACAATATTGCTTAATGCCAATTAGGAGCACTGTGTAGCATACAGTAAATAAGGTCACCATTATGGGGCATAAAATGAAGCATGGCATTACTGTGGGGCGTACAGTGAAATACATCACTGGTATGTGTCATAAAGGGAACTGCTGTGGAGAGTGGTGTCTCTAGAAGGAATGGGGGCCCAGGCATCTTAGAAACCCTTCCAGAATATGCAGGGTCTCTCACAAATCAAGGCAAAAACTTTTATTCCTGTCAGAGCTGGCACAAGGATATGCAGTGCAGGGAGGCGCCGGGCTCACTCCTCCCCGCTGCACCTGTCACGCTCTATGACAGGAAGCGGCGCTGGCAACTTCATGCTGATCTCCCATGTAAGTACCACACACTTCCCCCTCTCTCCTCTCTTGTGGACAGGGGAACTACTTTTGTGGGCATTATGTGTAGCACTACTACTGTGGGTGCTAAGTGTAAGGGCCACTACTACTGTGGGCATTTTGTGTGCCACTACTACTGTGGGTGTTAAGTGTAAGGGGCACTACTACTGTGGGCATTATGTGTGGCACTACTACTGTGGGCATTATGTGTGGCACTACTACTGTTGGCATTATGTATGGCACCACTACCGTGTGTGTTAAGAGTATGGGGCACTACTACTGTGGGCACTATGTGTAAGGGGCATTTCTACTGGGGTATTATGTGTGGCTTACTACTGAGGGTGTTAAGTGTAAGGGGTGCTACTACTGTGGGCATTATATATGGCACTACTACTGTGGGTGTTATATGTAAGGGACACTTACTGTGGGCATTGTGTGTGGCACTACTAATGTGGGTGTTATATGTAAGGGGTCCTACTACTGTGGACAATATGTGTGTAAGGGGCACTACTGTTGTTATTATTATTATTATTATTATTATTATTAACAACAGTTTCTTATATAGCGCAGCATATTCCGTTGCGCTTTACAATTAGAACAACAGTAATAGAACAAAACTGGTCAAAAACAGACAGACATAGTGGTAGGAAGGCCCTGCTCGCAAGCTTACAATCTATAGGGAAATAGGCATTGATACACAAGGATAGATGCTACCTATTGCATAATGGACCTCCAGATTGCTAGGTTCTTAATGGGTTGTATGATATGATCATCCAGCAATTTTGGAAGACATGAGAGAGGTTATGTGTACTGTACAGAGAGGATGTGATTAGAAAGAGAAGCATTGAAGGTTATGTGGGTGGGTCTGGATTTTGATAGGCTTGTCTGAAGAGGTGGGTTTTCAGGGAACGTTTAAAGGTTTGGAGACAAGAGGTGAGTCTTATTGTGCGTAGGAGGGCATTCCACAGAGTGGGTGAAGCACGGATAAAGTCTTGTAATTTTGAGTGGGAACAAGTAATACGTGTGGATGAGAGACACAGATCTTGTGCATAGCAGAGAGGTCTGGTAGGAAGATATTTTGAGATGAGTGAAGAGATGTATGTTGGTGCAGTTTGGTTAATAGCACCTACTACTGTGGGCATTGTGTATAGGAGGCACTACTGTGCAGCTTAACATTACCAAGGGGCACTACTGTGCTTCATAACGTGAATTAGGGGCACTACTGTGTGTCGTAACGTGAATAAGATACACTACTATGTGGTGCAATATGAATCAGAGGAACTACATGCGGTGTAATGTGAATGAGATTGTGCTACTATGTGGCATAATTTGAATTGTGGGTACTATTGTGTGGCCACAAACCTTCCTTATGAGACCACACCCCTTTTATTGCAGCTTGTTCTGTCCCTTTATTACATATGGGCGGGAGGGCGCAAATTTATAGTTTGCAGGGGGAGGGGGAAGTGCGCCAAACACCCTAGCACTGGCCCTGATTCCTGTATTCATTATTTCCTGCATTGACTATTGCAATTTCTTTCTGACGGATCTTCCCCTAACCAGACTCTCACCCCTACAATCTACTGAATGTAGAAGTAAGCCTTATTTTCCATGCAACAATTGTCAGCTCCCAAATATCAGCAGTCCAGATGAAAATGACATTACTTATCACAGAACACTTTGAGACAATGCATACTTTACAAATTTGACACTGATAATTTTTTTTAATATAGTGCATTTGTCAGCCACTTACCTGCACAAGTCCAGAAGTGTCAAAGTGGCGGCTTTTACCTAAGGAGCTCCCCCAGTAAAATCTGCCACCTCAGCTCAGTGAGCCAGATGCAGTCTGTGAGACTGCACTGGCTACACTGTGACGGAGACTGCCGCGGAGAGGGGGGGGGGGGGGGGGGGGGGGGGCAGTTACAAATTACACAGGCCCGATGGAGGGGCCTGGGTCTGCTGCTCTCCCTCTTTCCTGTCAGAGCAGATTTGTTCTCCAGCCATCACACGCTGTTTTGTGCTGGCTGGGCTGTGGTGGTGCAGGGAGGCTGCTGCCACTTAGCAGCAGCAGTAGTCTCTTCTGCTAGTGTGGGTGGGTGGGTGGGAGTAATCACACTGATCATGCCTCCCTCTGGGTTTGCCACTGGCTGAGGGGCACGATAGCACCTCCAAATCTGCGGTGCTGAAAAGATTTCTTTCCCCGTCATTTGCATAAGGGGGCATGGCCACACATCCCACGATTAGGTCACACCACTGAACCCGTACTTGGGCCCACCATAGCGCTCTACACCACTGGTGACTGGCAGTGGCTTCCTATTGAAAGTCCTACCTGTCAGTCATCTGCAGGACAGGCAGTCCCATTGAGGGTGTTTTCTCCTTCTGGGACTGCCAGACCGGGCTGCGATTAGCAGAGAGCTGGCTTCCTGTAGGAAGCCACTCCCTGCCTATCGGGCAGCCCTAGCCAGCTTCTATGCAGTCCATAGAAGACATGGTTTTGCGCATGCACAGTACTGCCGCCGCTACTGCGCATGCATTGGTCCCAGAATCTGTCAGCTTCATGGTGCATGTTCTGGGACCTGTCCGGCGGCGGGAGCAGACAGCAGGGATCAGGCAGCACAGCCAGTGGCAGCCCCCCTCCTCCGTCCAGGTAAAGCCACTGCTGGAAGTGGACCTTTCACTTTACTGACAGCGATGGGAAGCTTACTATAAAATTGACTCTAACAGCCACAATCATTCTTGTTAATTATATAAAAATATATATAAAAAATAAATAAATATATATTATTAAAAAAATAAAAATACAAGAAACTTTTTTTGTTGGCTAAGCACAATTTAACAAAAGTTATTTTTTTTTCTCCTCGAAGTTCATGGCTGATATTGACACACTGAACTGTTTCGGTCGGTAAAGAACAACTATGATCCAGCAAGCCCTATTTCCATGATCAGTACGCCACAAAGTCCTTTCAGAAAATCATCCTAGACAGACGTATTGACACTCTACAATAGACCTAACTATATTTAGTTTTTAATCCACAAGTATGGAACACAAACAGGAGGTCATACTCACGCTGGCACTTCAAGCTGTTCAAATTAAGTGGCAGATTGTTTATACAGTCACCAAAGCAGGAAGGAAACGCCCCAGCATATATGAGATATAATTATATACAGTATACAGTTAGCTACATGGTATTGGGTAGGAAAATGCAGAGATTGGGAAGTGCAGTTTCCAGATCAAAACTACTAATGCAACACATATATGTTGAGCAAGACAAAAATTAAATCAATGCATAGAGTGTAACATTAGAACTTGCCACAAGATGGCAGAGTACGACCTGGTAAAGCACTGTAAGCTACATATACAAATACCTGTAGAGTGGCAAACATGCTATCAAATAAGTGACGGCTACTAAACCTTAATTACACATTAAGCTATGGGTTCTGCAGTTTATCTGTGTTCTACATTACACTATCTTCACCCACTCATGGCCCACGTTATACAAGGCACCAGGATATGTACTATATAATGTGTGGCAATCAGGCTATGGGCTCTAAATTACTAGTATGTTAAAATTAGGGCCCTTCATTGTTCTGCTATCACCAAAATACAGGCTCTTCAATGTTCGGTGGACGAAAAAATGTGGGCTCTGCATTATACTATAGCTACCAGGCTATGGACTCTGCATTATTCTGCGGTTACCATGCATTGGGTTCTGCATTATACTATGGTTATCAGGCTATGGGTCCTGCATTATACTATGGTTATCAGGCTATGGGCTCTGCATTATACTATGGTTATCAGGCTATGGGCTCTGCATTATACTATGGTTATCAGGCTATGGGTTCTGCATTATACTATGGTTATCAGGCTATGGGTTCTGCATTATACTATGGTTATCAGGCTATGGGTTCTGCATTATACTATGGTTATCAGGCTATGGGTTCTGCATTATACTATGGTTATCACGCTATGGGTTCTGCATTATACTATGGTTATCAGGCTATGGGTTCTGCATTATACTATGGTTATAAGGCTATGGGCTCTGCATTATACTATGGTTATCAGGCTATGAGCTCTGCATTATACTATGGTTATAAGGCTATGGGCTCTGCATTATACTATGGTTATCAGGCTATGAGCTCTGCATTATACTATGGTTATAAGGCTATGGGCTCTGCATTATACTATGGTTATCAGGCTATGGGTTCTGCATTATACTATGGTTATAAGGCTATGGGCTCTGCATTATAGTATGGTTATCAGGCAATGGGCTCTGCATTATACTATGGTTATCAGGCTATGGGATTTGCATTATACTATGGTTATCAGGCTATGGGTTCTGCATTATACTATGGTTATCAGGCTATGGGTTCTGCATTATACTATGGTTATCAGGCAATGGGCTCTGCATTATACTATGGTTATCAGGTATCAGGCTATGGGCTCTGCATTATACTATGGTTATTAGCAGTGGCGGATCCAGGGGGGGTCACTCGGGCCCGTGCCCCCCCGTCATTTGTGACCTCTGTCCCCCTTCCCCCCCCAGGCGCCGCACAGGGAGATGACGGGTGCCTGCTGAGATTGTGTTACCAGCGGGCGCCTGTCTCCCTGCACAGCGGCAGCCGGAGGCAGGAGCTCAGTACTGAGCTCCGGCTTCCGGCGCTGTCACTGTGCGGCGTGCGCTATGGGAGAGACGTCAGTCATGACGTCTCTTTCATAGTGCTGAGGAGCGGACGCCAAGAGGAGGACTGCAGCGGTCTGGGAGCGGGAACGGGGCTCGGTAAGTATGATGTTTTTTTTCTTCCTTAATGCAGTGGGGGCATCTACTGGGGGCAAACTACGGGGGGACATTACTACTGGCGGGGCATCAACAAGGGGCATTACTACTGGGGGGGCAAACTACTGGGGGCATTATTACTGGGGGGCATCTACTGGGGGCATTACTACTGGGGGGTCAAATATTGGGGGCATTACTACTGGGGACAGCTACTGGTGGACATTTTTACAGGGGGCCATCTACTGGGGGCATTATTACTGGGGGGCATCTACTGGGGGCATTAATACTGGGGGGTCATCTATTGGGGGCAAACTCCTAGGGGGCATTACTACTGGGGGCAAACTACTGGAGTAAATTATTACTGCGGGGCATCTACTGGCGTAACTACAGGGGCATTACTACTGGCGGCTTAACTACAGGGGCATTACTACTTGAGGGCTAAACTACAGGGGGTCCAAACTACTGGGGGCATTACTACTGGGGGCTAAACTACAAGGGGGGCATAACTACAGGGGCTAAACTACAATGGGGCAAACTACAGGGGGGCATTACTACTGGTGGCTAAACTACAAGCAGGCAAACTACTGGGGGCATTACCACTGGGAGGCTAAACTAAAGGGGACGGGGGTAAACTACTGGGGTCATAACTGCAGGGGCATTACCACTGGGGACATAACTACTAGGGCGCTAAATGACTGGGGGCATTACTACAGGCAACATTACTACTGGGGGCAATATGAGCATTGCATAAGGGGCACCACTACTATTGGGTCTATATAAGGGGCACTACCAGTACAGTGGACATTGAATAATGAGCGCTACAACTGTGGGCATTGTATAAGAAGTGCCACCTCACATGCACCGAAGCCGCACGCAAATGTACTTGCCCCTTCCATGGTGCCCCCCCTATCATTTTCTTCTGGATCCGCCCCTGGATCCATCGAGCCTCAAGCTGTAATAATCGAGTTCCTCGGTCACCCCCTCTGATGCTCGGGGGGACGTGGTTGATGATCTAATGCCTCATGGTCGCCAATGAATGTTTCGCTTCCTTGAAATGGTGAGCCCCCAGTTGGTTAAAGGGTTTACCCTCCAATGATGCTCGATTGGCTTGACTGTGGAGAGCCATTCTCTCTCAGAATTGTCTAATGGTCTTGCCTCTCTACAATAGGCCACCAGGGCACTTAATGTAGTAAATAACACATGAACTAAGGCAGATAAGATAAAACATGCTTCATCTTAATTTTTGTACCAGAATGTGGGTGTATAAAACTGGAGCCTCATTCCATGTACCGACAGGTGGTACAGCCCAGACATTTGTAACACCCTGGTTGCTTAGTTAAGCCTCTGTGACATGCTTGTTTGTAATGATATATCGGGAATAGATGTTGTACAACCATCCAACTTTTTAACTACGCAACCAGGGTGTTATAAATGTTCAATCCAAATTCAGATGCAGAACTTGGATATTGGATGCTGTCAGAAGGCGTCTTACTGTATGTCCTCATCTGCCTCCTGTGGCATTAGAATATGTTCTCATTGCTGCTGCGTCTAAAGACACAACAGCAATGAGAAAAGTGTCAATCTCTGAATCAGGACCTTAGTTCAGTGCTGATTAGATCCTCTTGACAAAGCAGTATTGAAATCAGAACTGTTTAATACCATCCTGGGTTTATAATTTCCAGCTTCAGTAAGATGTTACTGCAGGAATAGCCACAACTGACTTCAGCTGGCGCATTTCTCTGCAAATATAGGGGTAAATGTATGAAGCAGTGATAAGAGTAGAGAAGTGAGCCAGTGGAGAAGTTGCTCATGGCAACCAATCAGCTGCTCCGTACAATTGTATAGTATGCAAATTATAAATGTTACGTCAATGCTGATTGGTGGCCATAGGCAACTTCTCCACTGGCTCACTTCTACTCTCTTATCACTGCTTCATACATTTACCCAATAATATGAAGTTTCTTCAGAAGAAAGTGAATTAATTTACTGGTCTTATTTAAACTGAATCAAGTCAATTTGATTTCTCTATTGATCGGCTGCATATATTATTGTCTTTCAGCTTATTTAAATTGTTCATCTTAATCAGGCCAATTTTAAGTGTTAGTCTTTCTTAATTGTAATTACATACAGATTAATAATACTAATAAATTACAGAAATTAGCAGTGTGTATGGGAGATCACCTGTCAAATAACTAGACATAATACATTCTATCAGTACTTTGGTCCCTAATGATTGTGTGTGTAGTACTTGTAAGTCCCACCAGTGGTCCTGTGTACCTTGGACTTCTACTGGTCCAGCTACTGTATGCAGCAGCTCATCAACTCCTGCTGCACTGTTCAGCAACTATCTGGCTACACATGGTAGTTGGCATTAAAGAATTTGACTTGGCACATATTCAGTGCCAGGGGTAGCAAGCAGGGTTTATCCACAGTGTACCTGAGAGTTGGGCTATCTTGGGACCAGTCAGGGGCTCTAGCCTACCACAGAGGCATAAACCTCTACCCAGTGGTGCAAGTAGAAAAAATGTCTTATAGGTACTGTGTGCGAGCGCCAAAAAAATGGGTGTGGCCAAATGACACGTGGGGCGTGGTCAATGACAATGTGGGCGTGATACACATATAGGGGGGGGGGCAGATACACTTATGACACCAATAGTGCCAGATACACATATGCCCCCACAGTGCCAGATACGCCCCCACCATGCCAGATATGCTCCTACAGTGCCAGATGCACAAATGCCCCACAGTGTTAGATATACAAATGCCTCCAGTAGTGCCATACTGTATATGGCCCCAGAGTGTCAGATACACATTGCCCCAGAGTGTCAGATACACATTGCCCCAGAGTGTCAGATACACATTGCCCCAGAGTGTCAGATACACATTGCCCCAGAGTGTCAGATACACATTGCCCCAGAGTGTCAGATACACATTGCCCCCACTGCGCCAGATATACATTGCCCCCACTGCGCCAGATATGCATTGCCCCCACTGCGCCAGATATGCATTGCCCCCACTGCGCCAGATATGCATTGCCCCCACTGCGCCAGATACGCATGCCCCCAGATTGGCAGATATGCCCCAGCAGTGTAACTTACCATTGTTGCTGGTACCTGGGGCTGGCACTGTCTGCTGCTGGGGAGAGGAGAGCACAGCATGCGCTCCTCCTGTCCCTCTCCTGCGTCAGTCCGGTCTGCTGAACTGGCACCGGTCCGCGAGCCAATCAGGGCTTGCGGTCCGGCAGCAGCGGCTCCAGATTGGCTGCCGGTCCGCGAGCTATTATTGGCTTGCGGAACAGCTCAGTGCGCGCGCGCCACTGCCGGATTCACAGGCAGGAGAGAAGAGGCGCGTGCTGCGCTCTCCTCTCTCCAAGACCTGGTGTCTGCAAGGTGGCGGCCTGGCGGTACGGCATACGTGCTGGGATTTTCTTAAAGGTACGCTGGGGGATCAAACACACAGTGAGCCGGTGCCCGTCTGTCTGTACGGCTTACCCCCTCACACCCCCCATACCTCCCAACTGTCCCGATTTTCGCGAGACAGTCCCATTTTTTTGGGTCTGTCCCGCTGTCCCACCCGCGGGCCGCAGTGTTCCGCAGTGTTCCGCAGTGGGGGAGGGGGGGGGGGCAGTTTGGAAGCTCCTGTACTCGCTGGTCTCCTTAGCAGAGCAGCGCTGAATAGACGCAGTGGGGGTCCGGCAGCAGAGCCGGATTAGGGGGGGCAGGGGGTATGTTCCGCGGGCCCCCGGCTGGAGCAGCTCTGTTCCAGCTCTGAAGCTCCCCCGTCCTGCCAGCAGCAGCAGCAGCATTGTGCTACAGTCAGCACGCGCTGCTGCGTGTTGGCATGTCTGTGGTGTTGCAGGGAGGCAGCAGCCTCCCTGCTTTCTTCTGCCTGTGCGGGTGTGTAGGGGGAAGCGACCACCCCCTCTGGATTTACCCCTAGCTGAGGGGCCAAAATCCCATAAAACCCCCCCCCCCAATCCCTGGAATTTGCATAAGGGGGCATGGCCACACATCCCGCGATTAGGCCACGCCCCCAACCCCAGAGCAGGCACAGCAATGAGATAGGGCCTCCCTGTCTCAAGTGCCCTGGGGCCCCCCCGGACTCATAAAGAGCCCCTGGGGGCATGCCAGCAGCTCACAGAGCGCTGGGCATGCCCCCTCACTGTCGAAAACAGGGGCGTGGCTCACGATCGCGGGTCCTCCTGTGAAGCCACGCCCCTTTTAGTTGGTCACACCCCCTTTTCACCACGCATATGTCCCCCCTTCTGCCAGAAGAAAGCTGGGAGGTATGCACCCCTGCCTGTGCCATGCCCAGACCATCTGCTTCTGCTCCTAGTCTCCTATAGATTTGCCCAGATCTGTGACTCATTTGACTAACTCCACCCAGTGTTGTGACTCCGCCCAGCGTTAGCAAATGAGGCACAAAGTCACAGATCTGGGCTATTATATAGGAGATACTGGTGTGCCTCTCGTACCCACTGATATAAATATATGTTTCAATGTTAATTTTAATCCTATAAACAGTATTGAATCCATTGTGACTAATATCTATCTATCTATCTATCTATCGTTGTTACCTGAGACAGATGGAATTATACTCTCCATATACTTGTTGTTGTATCTGTGAACGGTTACAATATATCAATATATTGCTTTACTAGGCAGCTGTGGAAGATCCAGATGCCTATTTGTTACAAATGTAACATAGAAACCGATAGACAGATACATTTGTTACCAAGTACATTTCCTCTATTACAAACATAGAGCAGAATATGATATATTTATGGTAACAGCATAACACTATGACAAGTGATATTACTCAGGGAAATTTAAATTGTAGATTGTCAAAATATATATAATAAGTAAAAAAAGAGGTTATGTAATATATTTTGTTCTCAAAAACACTTAATAACAGGAGATAAAGTCAGAAGGAAGAGGGGCACATATCCTGTACCTGGTTTCTGCTTTTGCAAATCTTGCTGTATGAGCATTGAATTTGCAATGAGGGAACCTTACTTGGTACAAGTATAGAACCCAAGACCTGCATCTGTTTTTAACTCTTACTGTACCAAATGTTCAAATAATGTGCCCAACAAAAAATCAATAGTAATGTTACATATAATATAAATACACCACTTGTGTCAATGTTGCATAATTTGCATGGATGGCGATGGCGATTGGTTATTCAGTGTGTGAAATAACCAAGTGAAGTCCTATATACTAGGAAGGAAGTCCCATATGAAGGTGACACCCAGGGTTTCTGCTGTCTGCAATCGTATCCTAGAACATTGAATTGCAGATGAGAGGGCCTATGGTTGTTTCTTCAAAGGGTTAGAAGTGCTTCTGCTGTTGGTATCCCAATATTTGGGTAACCAATGAGAGAGCACAGAAAAGTTATATTGTAAAAATAAATTGAATCCTAGTTAGGTAGATATATTCTATGGCGAACAACAATTATGTAGTAGGAAATAATCTATTCTATATTGCTCAGACTAGACTGAACATTAATATTGGGGGTAATTCCAAGTTGATCGCAGCAGGAATTCTGTTAGCAATTGGGCAAAACTATGTGCACTGCAGGGGAGGCAGATATAACATGTGCAGAGAGAGTTAGATTTGGGTGTGGTGTGTTCAATCTGCAATCTAATTTGCAGTGTAAAAATAAAGCAGCCAGTATTTACCCTGCACAGAAACAAAATAACCCACCCAAATCTAACTCTTTCTGCACATGTTATATCTGCCTCCCCTGCAGTGCACATGATTTTGCCCAACTGCTAAAAAATTTCCTGCTGCGATCAACTTGGAATTACTCCCATTGACCCAGACAAATTCATGTATATGCAATATTAGGTCAAAATTATTTTTTTAAAATCTATATTTCCATCCCATATCCATATATTTATTTTTCAGCACATCAGTTCACCTAAAATTCAAAAAAAGTTCAAAAAAAGGTCTGAATACATCTGTTTGTGTCTGACTCAAAGGGTGGAATTCAAATGTTTGAAAAGTTAGTTGGGTGTCTGTTTTTTGCTGTCTATTAGATAGGAAAAAACAGGCACCCAACTGACTTTTCAAACATTTGAATCTCCCCCAAAGTCTAAGCAATCTTATGAACGAATACATTTACATATAGGGGGTCATTCCGACCCGATCACTCGCTGCAGTTTGTCGCAGCGCAGCGATCAGGTCAGAGCTGCGCAGTGTGCCGGCGCATGGCAGCTTTCGTTACCTAGCGATCGCCTCTGAGACAGAGGCAGTCGCTAGGTGGGAGGGGGCTGAACGGCGTTTAGGGGGAGCGGTCCGGCCAACGCAGGCGTGGCCGGACCGTTGGGGGGGGGGTGGGCCGCGCCGGCTGCGTGACGTATCACGCAGCTGCTGCGGCCAGCGGGAGCGAAGAGCAACTCCCGGCCAGCCGCAGGAGCTGCGCTGGCCGGGAGTTACTCCTCAAATACAAAGGCATCGCCGCTGTACGATGCTTTTGTATTTCTGCGGGGGGGCCGGCACTGACATGCGGGGCGGACTAGCTCTGTGCTGGGCGTCCCCCCGCATGTCTGAGTTAACGATCGTAGCTGTGCTAAATTTAGCACAGCTACGATCAACTATAAATCGTACAATCAAATTAGATGTAAAAGAAATTGTATAATCACATATTTCTGATTTGCACCCGTTCACATGCAGGTGTTTAGGATGTGTGCTGATTCTATACCTTTATACATATGATAAAGCTAAATATTTATCTTATATAAAACCCTTTATGAGGTCTAAGAACACTGTACGCTATTTACGTATGGAGTACCGTAAAGGTACGCTCGTTGCGTAACAATCGCTTAGCCGTGGTCGAGACGCTCAAGCGTCACGTTCGCTCACGGCCAAGAGATCACAGGCAGGCACGCTATTGGCTGCCGACTAACGTAATGGTTCACTATAGCGTAACGGACGCTGTATCGGGAGCGGGCTGCTCGAGCGATACAGACGCTCACGAGAATACGCTGTTGGTATCGGGCACACTTATAGGTGAGCGACTACCGTAATGCTACGCTATCAGCGTAGCGGACGCTCGAGACCACGAGGAGATCACGAGCGGCGCAGACGCTCACAATGTTAAACTTTTATATCTAAACCATAAACAATGTAATATGCTGTAAAACCTTAGTGTAGAGATAGGGTGTAGATGCAACACAGTGTAACCTTATTAACTTAAAAGCTGTTTGAGCGTCACCGACGCTCTGAGAATACTTAACACTATAAGAAATACACAGATACCGTGCTTAGGGTCCAACGCCTAATATATATATTATGAATGTTATACTTGCAAAAGAATTAATACAAGTCATACACTACAATATAACATAGACTACCTAACCAGATAACTACACATGAAATACAATACAATACTATTACGTTTAAGAGAATACGAGAGAAAGAGAAGAGAGAGAGATATGGCCCACAACAACAAGAAAGACAATATGATTGCGGAGAAAACTTACGCACAAAGGAAACGATCGCATGCGCCTCTGGACATCCAGCTCCCGATTTTCAGCAATGATAACCGTTGAAGAGTGAGAGCTGGATGTGATCGGCTTGTCTATTTATGCCCCACACACAATACAATTCAATGGTCCCTACAACCTCATTGTTCATTGGACACAGGAATTCCTCCTCGCATTATAACAAAAGGTCATAGGTTGATTCATACAGGTGGGCTGTGACGATTTCCAACTGCTCAGGTGGGTGGGAAACTGGGTTTCCCGCCGCATGGATAATTAAGTGCAAATAATAGTAAATGGACATAAACTTCTTATGTCCATAATTATTCGCACGAGCGATTAATCCGCTTCAAACCAACACCGGAATATTGCTAATTAAATACTCTTCCGATGGATACTAAACACCACTGTATTACTCCTGTCTGACCCTTCGTATCAAACAAAGGGGGATTTCTCTGTTCATGAACATTCTACATTAACCAAACTTTCAGATTCTATCAAAGGGACTATGATCTACAAAATACATTATATAGTGGAAATATGTAACGATTGAGTCGCACGCTACGAACACATGAACTCTACCGTAAATGCACATACCGCGCGCCCGCGGGTGCCCGCAACAGCGAGTATGCGCACGCACGGGAGAGCGCACGCATGAGCAGCGCAGACCTGTGTGAGGTGCAAATATGGCAGTGTGCATCGTGATATTTTTCTGACTTTGACAGTCCACCCTTTGGCAGTCAACAATAACTGCCACTTCCTAAAACATTTCAAAACGAGAAAAATATATGTCAGGGGTTAATACATTTACATGGTTGGGTAGGGGAGGAGAGGAGAAGTTAGGAAAAGGGTATGACCTAGTGTGATAGCAGAAGCATGTGTGTATGAATCCGTGCTTGGGGGTCATGTATCATCGTGCCGTACGTGTTTTAAATCAAGCTTCGAGGCATTGCGAAGTATACATTTGAATTCCTTCTTATCCCGTGGTACGGGTCTGTGGATGGGCTGTCAAACTTTACCGAGCTCTTTTCGGATTTTGGTTGCAACAAAATGGGGAGCACATTTTAGTTGATGATACATGAATGGGGGAATATGTGATTGCTGATATCTGTGCCTGTATTCCCTATACTATGTGTGTAATTACCTGAAGGTTGTAGAGATGAAGAAAAGACATAATTACGGTAAATGCAGTGGTATTCTATGTCAGGTAAATGAACATTTGTCGGTTGAAGTCTTGTTCGGTGTCTGTTGAATGCAGTCTTCTTTGTGCTTTTGCCTATAAGGTGCGAGCAAAAGCTTTGTCAATGTCCATAGATTTACAAAAGTGTTGGGCTAGCGTAATTTTAAAATTTCTAGGGAAACTGGGGATCTATGGCAAAGTTCATCAAAAATCTGTGTATCAGGTTGTCAAAACTTCTTCTTTAATCCATCTGTTGTCTGTATATCGGCTCATCAAATTCCTCGTCCAAGTGGGTCTTTTTACCTTGGAGAAAACGGAAAAACAGGTGAAAGAAACGGACCGTAGAAATCGCATTTTCATCACATCATTGTTTCTACATTTGGGTCATAAATCAAATCCATTGGAATTACAATTTCCTCACTCCTTAAACTCATCACCCTTGTACTACGTTTGCACTTCGTTAAAGCCTGACCGCATCTAAATATCAAGCCAATCGTTATGATAACACCTAAGATACATAGGAGAAACTTCCCTACATCCATTATGACTCCTTGAGCCCATTCTCCTAAACCGGAGAACCAATTTCGCGGGTTTAACCATGACACCCAACCAGTCAGCTCATTACTCACAGCAGCAAGGGTGAGATTGTGTCTCCTGCGAAATTCCCACTTCAGTTGGAGAATATCGTCCATCTTTTGGTCTATGACCTCGACCGGGTCCTCGGTACTATTTGTAATATATGTGCAACATTTCACGCCGTACTGCGTTGCCAGTGTGACACAATATCCACCTGTTACTGCTGTGAGATAATTGAGAATCATTCTATGCTGAACTAGTTCTGTTTTATAAGCTTGAAGTTCTCTTCCAGTATACCTAAACGTGTCATCATACATTTCTGTGATATTGTCTAACAAATTTGCGAGCGCAGATATGTATTTATAATTCAACACTCCTCTGGCGGTGCGAGTGATGTCTAACGCGATTAGAAACTGAATCCCGGTGGATTCATGGATCATGTCAGAGGCCGGATGCTCTGTTCTTTCTATCAGGTGCCGTTTAACTACGTGCTCGTAATGGGTGTGAGTATAAGGAGCTTGGGCAACACGGTGTATATCTTTCATTTTGGCATGTGATACAGTCATTACTTCAGGCAGTACTTTTCCAATATAACACAATCCTTCAGAGTTTGGGGCAAGCCACTTATACGCCTTCCTCCCGCATATGAAATATGCATCATCGGGGAGAACATATGGGACGGAGTAGGACATAACCATATTACACATCTTCCATGTGAAATCTCCTAACCCTAATTCTCCCATCTGTCTAGTACACGTATCAGCTTGTACAATATGTGCACAGTATCCTGGTGATACCTCTCCAACTCTCGTAATCCTATTTCCTAGGGTATACCTATATCGGAAAGATTTTCCTCTACTGACTATGTGGCGTATAAGCTCTGTATCTGTCGGCATTCTATCTGCTCTATATGAAAAGGTCATGGTTTGGTTACTCCATGACACTTCCCAATTTCCCGGCTTTCGGGGATTGGAAATGTTAAAACATATGAGGGATCTATCCACATGATATTGGTGGAGCTTCAAACTAGGAGGACTGGAGATATTAAACCTCCTGTCCACCGGCCTCCCACCACTTAGCTCAAGTACCTCCCCTATCGTTAAAGGAAATGGTACTAGTCCTGATTTGCTATGACCTTGAGGTACTTGAGAGCATACCCAACAATCTGTTTGATTTAACACACTACCCACTAAGGAGTGATAGTCACTCAATGGATGCCGGTCCATATGGATATTAAAACTGGATTGGCATTTCTTAATGCACCCATCCTCAACTACATTGTCACAGAGCCTACAGATACAGTTTTCCTCAGCTAACAACCCTTCACAATTCCTTCTATGGTCAATGCTATCGGATCGTTTTCTGATACTCGCCTTTGCTTGTTGATTATGTTGTTCTTGGGAAACTACGCCTCCATCTCTGTCATCAGAACCCATTCCAGAACCTCTCTCGACCTCCATGGTACTCTCGCCGGCACAGACTGCTCTGGTCAACATCATGGTCAACAGGAAAATCCGGATCACAGTCTCTTGGGGCAAGTCCATCTTATAGGAGGAAACGAAGAAGAATGAGGAGGGGGAAAAATAATTTGAGGGAGAGGGGATGGGAAGTGGAGAAAAACAATAAATGGGAACAGGGAATCGACAACTGCTTTTGATCTTGTGATTTTCAATGCTCAGGTGCCGCCTCAGTCCTCCTGGAACAGACACTCCACTGATACAACGTCCTCTACCGTCTGTTCCTTATCACGGGACCTCTCTGGATCAGCAACCTTCTTACAGTGGGACGAATGAACCCAAGTCTCTCTCTCGGCAACCTTCAATGCTGTAGTGCTAGTCAATAAGACTTGGTATGGTCCTTCCCATCTGTCAATAAGGCAACCTGAGCGTAGAAAATTCCGTATCATTACATAATCCCCAGGTTCAATGTCATGACAATTACTATCTGGTAAATCAGGAATCACCAACTTCAAATTATCATTTTGATTCCTTAGCTGTTTACTCATGTTAATCAAGTACTTTACAGTCACTTCATTGTTACACTTCAAATCATCCTGAGGGTTAATCATAACATGCGGTTGTCGACCAAACAAGATTTCAAAGGGAGACAGATTAAGAGGGGACCTGGGAGTGGTTCTGATGCTGTATAGTACAATGGGTAAAGCTTCTGGCCATGTCAATCCTGTTTCTGCCATAACTTTGCTCAGTTTATTTTTAATAGTGCTGTTCACTCTTTCCACCTTCGCACTCGCCTGTGGACGGTATGGAGTGTGCAGCTTGCTATCAATTCCCATCAACTTACACATTCCTTGAAAGACATCACCTGTAAAATGGGTACCCCTATCACTTTCAATTATTCTAGGGATACCATATCTACATACAAATTCCTGCACAATTTTCTTAGCAGTAAACATAGCGGTATTTGTGGCCGCAGGAAATGCTTCGACCCAATTTGAGAAAACATCTATACAAACAAGTACATATTTCAAATTTCGACAAGGGGGTAATTGAATGAAGTCAATCTGTATTACTTGGAAAGGGCCGCCTGCAGGTGGGATATGAGATGGTTCTGTTGGTATTGCCTTTCCGATGTTCTTTCTCAAACAGGTAAGGCATGACATTGCTCTCTTACTTGCATGAGATGAAAATCCTGGGGCGCACCAATATGCTCTTACCAACTTGCACATTCCTTCCTTGCCCAGATGAGTCAGCCCGTGTGCTGCCTCAGCTAAACATGGAAGATATGCTCTGGGGGCCACCGGTTTACCTTGTCCATCCGTCCAGAGTCCTGAGGACTCCTGGCCATATCCCTTTGCCTTCCAGACTGCCTTTTCCTGTGTGGAACACAAATTTTGCATTTCACACAACTTCTGTGTGTTGATGGTATTAAATACCATCAGTTGCGTGGTGTCTGTCTGTCTGGGGGTACCAGCTGCTAACTTAGCTGCTTCATCTGCTCGGCTGTTACCAAGTGATACTGGGTCCTGGCTATATGTGTGTGCTTTACACTTGATAACAGCCACTCTGTCGGGTTCCTGTATCGCTGTTAGAAGCCTTTTGATGTGAGCTGCATGCGCTATCGGTGTACCAGCTGCCGTCATGAAATTTCTGAGGTGCCATAGGGCTCCGAAATCATGGACTACCCCGAATGCGTATCTAGAATCGGTGTAGATATTGGCTGATTTGCCCTTAGCCAATTCACATGCTCTGGTTAGGGCGACCAGTTCAGCAACCTGGGCTGAGTGAGGTGGGCCTAGCGGTTCCGCTTCTATGGTGCCTTGGTCATCTACGACTGCGTATCCAGTACACAAGTCTCCCGAGTCTGACTGTCTGTGACAACTACCGTCCGTGTAGAAAGTTAGATCTACATCTTCCAGTGGGTTGTCACTGATGTCAGGCCTTGCGGTAAAATTTTGGGTCAAATATTCCATACAATCATGTGTGTCTTCCTTTGTGTTAAATTCTCCTTCCCCACCACTCTCATCCTCCACCCTTTGTGCCTGTCCAGGCACACCTGGGAGATATGTTGCAGGATTTAATGCACTGCATCTCCTTATGGTGATGTTTACGGGGGCCATTAGTGCCAATTCCCATCTTGTAAACCGCGCTGATGAGACGTGCCTGGTTTGGGCAGAATTTAGCAAGGCTGACACTGCATGAGGTGTATGAATTGTGAGGTTGTGGCCTAGCACTACATCTTCGCTTTTCGTTACTAGCAATGCTATCGCAGCAACGCTTCGCAAGCATGTGGGGAGGGATCGCGCTACCGTGTCTAGCTGAGCGCTGTAGTATGCTACTGGCCTGCTGGCATCACCGTGCTTTTGGGTTAAGACGCCTGCCGCGCAACCAGCACTTTCTGTTCCGTACAGCTCAAAGGGTTTCCCATAGTCTGGCATACCTAATGCTGGTGCCTGCGTTAGGCACTGTTTAAGTCTCTCAAATGCCATCTCGGACACGTCTGTATGCGAAATCCGATCAGGTTTGTTTGAGGAGACCATCTCCTGCAAAGGTAACGCTAGAATGGAAAATCCTGGGATCCAGTTACGGCAATACCCACACATTCCTAAAAATGTTCTGATCTGTTGCTGGGTTTTTGGCAGAGTCATGTCTCTAATTGCTTGAATTCTATCAGCGGTCAGGTGTCTCAGTCCTTGTGTTAGACAGTGTCCCAAATATTTTACCTTAGTTTGGCATAATTGCAACTTGTCTTTGGAAACCTTGTGTCCTGTGTCTGAAAGATGAAACAGGAGCTGTTTCGTATCCTTCAGGGATGCTTCCAATGAATCAGAACACAGTAGTAGATCATCCACGTACTGTATTAATACTGATCCACTCTCTGGTTGGAAAGACTGTAAACAATCATGCAAAGCCTGGGAAAAGATACTTGGACTGTCTATGAACCCTTGTGGTAATCGAGTCCATGTGTATTGGACTCCTCTGTATGTGAATGCAAACAAATATTGGCTGTCAGGGTGCAGAGGTACCGAAAAGAAAGCGGAGCAGAGGTCAATAACAGTGAAAAATTTCGCAGTGGGAGGGATTTGCATAAGGATGACAGCTGGATTTGGCACTACGGGGAACTGACTCTCAACTATTTTGTTAATCCCCCTTAGATCCTGCACTAGCCGGTAACCCCTCCCCCCACTCTTTTTAACAGGGAAGATGGGACTATTGGCAGTGCTGGACGTTCTTACCAGAATGCCCTGTTGTAGCAAGCGCTCTATTACGGGATACACTCCTAACCCCACCTCTGGCTTCAGAGGGTACTGTGGGATTTTTGGAGCTATCCTACCATCTTTTACTTGTACAACTACCGGAGCTACGTTTGCCATTAATCCAGTGTCCTGTCCATCTTTAGTCCAAAGTGACTCTGGTATCTGGGATGTCATTTCCTCTACTTGGGATGGAGTCCTATTTGTCATAATGGTATGTGACATTAATTTTGACGGGGAGTCTAACATGTCTCGCACTTCCTGAGCGTGATTCTCAGGTATGTCCAAGAATACACCTTCAGGAGTACAATAAATGACGCACCCCATTTTGCACAATAAGTCTCTTCCCAGGAGATTAGTCGGTGCCGATGCAGCCAGCAAAAAGGAATGCTTGGTATGTAACGGCCCTACTGTAATCTCGGCTGGTTTGCTAACAGGGTAGTGCTGGACTACTCCTGTTACTCCTATGGCTGGAATTGTCTTACCAGTGGTTCTCATGCCCACTGTCGAATTTATCACTGATTTGGCCGCCCCTGTGTCTACAAGAAAGTTTAACGATTTACCAGCTACATTGATTGCAATTTCTGGTTCACTCCCAAGACTTGCAATCAATTTTACTGGCTGCAGATTACAGGTATGGCCACACCCCTATTGGGTATGGTGACCTCCCTGAATCCCGCTGGCAGCAACTACTTGTGAAGGGGTGAAATGGGAACTACCAGTGGCTTGCCAGTCTCTGTTCGGGGGGTATCTTTTTGTTTCCCCTGTATGTGGCTCATAACTCCGTCTCTGCGGACCTTGCTCCCAATGTCGTGTGTCGTGTCGTTGTCTAGGGGGTTGGTATGATCTTTGCAAATTTTTCGCTCTACAGTCTCGTGCTATGTGTCCCTGTTTATGACAAAAATAACATGTTACCACCTTTGACTTACCCACAGGGTTTGGTGATATAAACACAGGCTGTTTTGTGGTCAGGGCCTGTATACTTACTGACATTAACTTATCACCTTGCGACTCCCTGTGTCTGGTGATATTCCGGTCGTGATCAATAGCAGCCTCTCTCAAAGTAGCCACCGACAGACCTCGCCAACATGGTTGTGTGGTCTGTACCCTGGTCTTTAATGCCTCTTTTAAACCATCCATTAGCACAGATACTGCTACTTCTTGATGATTTGCATTGGTCCTAATGTCCTCTATGCCAGTGTACTTTGCCATTTCTAACAATGCCCGGTGAAAATAATCAGCAGCTCTTTCTGACTCTTTTTGTTTAATGGAAAAAATTCTATTCCATTTGGCTACAGCTGGGAAATACTCCTTTAACTGTGAATTTATTCTTTTTACGTTATCTTTTTTGTACACATCTGTAAGAGGTACATCCTGATCCAGTCCACAGTCAGCTAAAAATTGAGCTGCGTCGACATTGGAGGGTAAACATGCCCTCAGCAATACCTGCCAATCTTTGTTATTGGGCTCTAAAGTGTTTCCTAGGTCTCTGATGTATTTTTGGCTAGCAACTAAGTCTTTTCTGGGGTCAGGGAATTCAGACACTATGGTCCTTAATTCCATTCGGGAAAACGGGCTGTACATGGCAATGTTCCTAACAGGAGTGACTCCTGAAGTGTCCGTTTTCCCATTTGGCACTACTATTACCTTAACAGGATTAATTCTAACAACATCATTCTGTGTAGATTCTACAGCCTGTGGTGAAATAGTTTCAGCATAGTGTATGGTGCCGTACTTACCCGTTGATACGACCTCACCTGTCCCTCCGCTAGGGGGCTTTGTTACTAATCTTATGGGTTGGGCCGTGCCTACTGTCGTTTCTGATATGGTGGCTGCTAGAGAGAGCGCCGATATTGTTGCCGATTCGTCTTCCTGATCACACTCCTGGGGAAAGTTCAAAACAGGGTACAACTTGCACGGGTTAATACTTGCATGGGTTAACTTATTAACATTATCCTTAACATTTATACAGTTGCTAAGTGCCTGTTTGTTACCCCCTGATGCGTCATTCTCCGCAACCAATTTCTCTCCTGATATGTATGGTGGCGGCGGGGCCGTGGCTATCAGTTTTCTGATAGGGCCAGATCCCGCCGCCTGAGCCAATCCTCTCTGTATTTCACCCTCCTGTTGCCATAGCTGCAAATAATCATAATGTTGGATTCGTCTCTTTGCTGATTTAATGAGACATATCCTTCTCCTTAAATTCATTAACACTTCTGGGCTGAAGCTACCTACTCTTGGGAATTTCTCCCCGTCATGTACAGTCATTTTCTCCCATTCATCACATAAAATTTCTGTGTGCCTTCCGTATTTTTCACACATTACGTACCTTGCCGACCCGACTGGTCGGTTTACAGAATCAACCCGAACCGAGGTTGATCGCCCCCTTCTTGAACAACTGGCCCCCATAATTTGCAGGTGTTGCTAACCCTTAAAAAACCAAAATATTCAAAGATAGGTTGACGGTGAAGTTTACCGAGCACCTCACTCACTCGCCCATGCCGACCAATATGCCCACACACTGATATAGTGCTGGCGTACTCGACCCAGGGCCCCTATTAACCTGAGTTTACTGGAACATGTGGGTGTGATCCGAAGAGCATTAACCCTTTCCAGTAAAGGTGGGGTTGTCGGATAATTCCCGAGTGACCAGAGAATTTCCCTTTTTGGTTAAAATAAAAAATTACACAAATCACGTTAGAATGTACAAATAGCGTTTATGACCGGGTTTGTACACAAATGGTACTGGTCAGGTTACTAACTAATGCACACAATTACGTGCGGTACAATCGTTCAGTACATAAGCAACTAATCTTATGTACGGAGCGACCAGTGGAATCGACATTCAGCAGCTGCGAATTCCTTCTGCCTGAGCTTTATTTTCCTATATGGGTGTCGCACCAACCCTTCTTTGGTGTTGTGCCTTGTCTCTATAGCGGACTTCCTTGTCTGCTGTACCTGGACCTCCTGGTCTGTTATGCGACCTCCTGGTCTGACCTCCTGGTCTGTTACAGTATGACCTCCTGGTCTGCTACACTCTAATGCTCAAATTTTTATATATGTTTAACCAGAGATGCCTCCCTAGCCACCATGTATGTCACTTACACGTATGTACCTTCACGAGAACTCGATGATTTCTGTGGTTCAATCCCCAAAATTGTAAAACTTAAAAACACTCACTCATCACATACACACTTTTGTTTCTATTTCTATTTCTGCGCAGAAATTTTTCTTTAGACCAGATGTGTTGTAAATTTGGAGAAGGATCTGTTAATTTAAATTTCGGATTTAAAATAGATTTGCGCTACTTATCGCCTGATGCGCTACTTATCGCCTTTTTGCGCTACTTATCGCCTGTTGCGCTACTTATCGCGCCTGTTGCGCTATTTAAAAATCAACACTATCGTGTGACTTGAGTTACGTGGGCGTACCCAGACGCTCCGTTGCGTAATTTACGCTGCGTGCGTCGGCCTTTGCGTACGCGAGTCTCAGTCCTTTGTTAGAGACACGTGTACACAAAACCAATGTCCACCGTAACACAACTAACACGTTTATCAATGTAGATTATCCTCGATCGTCTACCGCGCAACACACCAATCTCTCCTTTTACCTTTAGGTAGAGCTGTGTGTGCTTTACACTTTATCCCTTAACGCATTACTTTTACACTTTAACTATGAAATAGCGACAAATCTCTCTTAGCACGTTTTATCAATTATAAAATGGCAAACAGGAGAGTGATATATGAAAATACACGAATGAAAAAGAAATGCAGATATGTGCGTGTGTACGCAAGACAGAAATAAACAGTTTTAAAAGACACTATGTTGTTCTTACCTCCGGTTCCGGATTCCTTCAGCACCCTTTACTAAGCGAAGCAGACGCTTATCCCGTCAGCACTGCGAAGAATATGATCTCCCGCCCTTTGCTGATGGATAATGTCTGCTGAAATTACCTAGCAGAGATATGTGAAGGACAGGACGAGCCGCCAATTGATAAAGCTAAATATTTATCTTATATAAAACCCTTTATGAGGTCTAAGAACACTGTACGCTATTTACGTATGGAGTACCGTAAAGGTACGCTCGTTGCGTAACAATCGCTTAGCCGTGGTCGAGACGCTCAAGCGTCACGTTCGCTCACGGCCAAGAGATCACAGGCAGGCACGCTATTGGCTGCCGACTAACGTAATGGTTCACTATAGCGTAACGGACGCTGTATCGGGAGCGGGCTGCTCGAGCGATACAGACGCTCACGAGAATACGCTGTTGGTATCGGGCACACTTATAGGTGAGCGACTACCGTAATGCTACGCTATCAGCGTAGCGGACGCTCGAGACCACGAGGAGATCACGAGCGGCGCAGACGCTCACAATGTTAAACTTTTATATCTAAACCATAAACAATGTAATATGCTGTAAAACCTTAGTGTAGAGATAGGGTGTAGATGCAACACAGTGTAACCTTATTAACTTAAAAGCTGTTTGAGCGTCACCGACGCTCTGAGAATACTTAACACTATAAGAAATACACAGATACCGTGCTTAGGGTCCAACGCCTAATATATATATTATGAATGTTATACTTGCAAAAGAATTAATACAATACAAGTCATACACTACAATATAACATAGACTACCTAACCAGATAACTACACATGAAATACAATACAATACTATTACGTTTAAGAGAATACGAGAGAAAGAGAAGAGAGAGAGATATGGCCCACAACAACAAGAAAGACAATATGATTGCGGAGAAAACTTACGCACAAAGGAAACGATCGCATGCGCCTCTGGACATCCAGCTCCCGATTTTCAGCAATGATAACCGTTGAAGAGTGAGAGCTGGATGTGATCGGCTTGTCTATTTATGCCCCACACACAATACAATTCAATGGTCCCTACAATCTCATTGTTCATTGGACACAGGAATTCCTCCTCGCATTATAACAAAAGGTCATAGGTTGATTCATACAGGTGGGCTGTGACGATTTCCAACTGCTCAGGTGGGTGGGAAACTGGGTTTCCCGCCGCATGGATAATTAAGTGCAAATAATAGTAAATGGACATAAACTTCTTATGTCCATAATTATTCGCACAAGCGATTAATCCGCTTCAAACCAACACCGGAATATTGCTAATTAAATACTCTTCCGATGGATACTAAACACCACTGTATTACTCCTGTCTGACCCTTCGTATCAAACAAAGGGGGATTTCTCTGTTCATGAACATTCTACATTAACCAAACTTTCAGATTCTATCAAAGGGACTATGATCTACAAAATACATTATATAGTGGAAATATGTAACGATTGAGTCGCACGCTACGAACACATGAACTCTACCGTAAATGCACATACCGCGCGCCCGCGGGTGCCCGCAACAGCGAGTATGTGCACGCACGGGAGAGCGCACGCATGCGCAGCGCAGACCTGTGTGAGGTGCAAATATGGCAGTGTGCATCGTGATATTTTTCTGACTTTGACACATACAATGCATCCAGTACAATATACAGTTAGTAATTCCACTCCTGTATCAGTGCAATAATAAGGGTGTAGTGTGTTATGCCGGCGGACGGCTCCTGGCGGGCAACATACTGGCGCCGGAATCCCGACTGCTGGCATACCGACAGCTGGGTGAGTGAAAATGAGCCTCTTGCGTGCTCGCTGCGCTCGCCATGCTGCGGGCATGGTGGAGCGCTATGCGTGCCACGCTATCGATTCTCCCTCCAGGGGGGTCGTGGACCCCCAAGAGGGAGAAAAGCTGTTGGTATGCTGGCGGTTGGGATTCCGGCACTGGTATGCTGGTCGTCGGGAGCCCGGCCGCCGGCAAACTGAAGACCACCCCAATAATAAGAACCCATAAATTTGTGTATAGCATCAAAAAAGTATATAAACGTTTTTATACCAATCCATCGGATATATGAGCAGTAATATAAAAACCTAATTTGCATATGACTCAATCTTCATTGCAATCGAATGTCTGAGATAATTTGCATATAATTCAGTTTGGTGTCTGAGCAAAAAGATTTTTTTAAATAATTGCATACATTTGCTTAGTAAAGTGCCGTGCAAGACAGTCACTTGTTACTCTGTAAAATACTATGGGAACATACACAATTATAGAGCTGCGGCATATAGTAAATTGTGACAGTATCTGCATATATCTTATAACAGTGCCATTTATAACAGGACTTACCTGGTGTGGTTAGTGAGGCAGTGACATTGTCCCTGTTTGCTGGTGTAATAACAGCGGCTGTGTGTACTCAGCGCGGCACCCTGCATGATGTCTGTTAGTGGGAGGCAGCATCTAGGTTCCCGGTCTCAGTAACGGTGGTGGCGTGCACGAGCGCAATCTGACGTGCATGTTTTGCATGGGCGGCCTTGGGGGTCATTCCGAGTTGATCGTAGCTGTGCTAAATTTAGCACAGCTACGATCATGTTCCCAGACATGCGGGTGTACACCCAGCACAGGGCTAGCCTGCCCCGCATGTCTCTCCGCCCCCCCCCCCCCACACACACAAGTACAAAAGCATCGCACAGCGGTGATGCTTTTGTACTTTTTGAGTAACTCCCGGCCAACGCAGCTCCTGCGGCTGGCCGGGAGTTGCTCGTCGCTGCCCCTGGTCGCAGCGGCTGCGTGTGACGTCATGCAGCTGCTGCGGTCCTCCCTCCACGCGGTCCGGCCACGCCTATGTTGGCCAGACCACGCCCCCATAATGGCAGCCAAACGCCACCGTGCTGCCCCCTCCCGCCCAGCGACCACCTCTGCCTGTCAATCAGGCAGAGGCGATCGCTAGGGAACAACGGCCTTCGGCCGCCCGGCATGCGCCAGCGCACTGCGGCACCGGCGCATGCGCCAGCGCATTGCGGCACCGGCGCATGCGCAGTTCCGACCTGATCGCTGCGCTGCGATAAACTGCAGCAAGCGATCGGGTCGGAATGACCCCCTTTGTCTGGGACTGTGATGTTTGTAATAGAGGAAACGTACTTGGTAACAAATGTTTATGTCTATCGGTTTACATTTGTAACAATAGCCATTTGGATCTTACACAGCTGCCTAGTAAAGCAATATATTGATATATTGTAACCATTCACAGATACAACAACAAGTATATGGAGAGTATAATTCCATATGTCCCAGGTTTTTAGACCCTAAGATATATATATATATATATATATATATGTTAGCCACAATAGATTCAATACTGTTTATTGGAGTAAAATTAGCATTGAAACGTACATTTACATCAGGGAGTACCAGAGGCACACCAGTATATAATAACTAGGTGATTCATCGCGCCCTACGGGCGCTCTTCACACCGTCGTTAGGGGCTACGCCCCGTTAACCTCTGCACGCCTTTGAACATACGCAGGGCGGTAGATAACAGAATCAGAAACGCAGGGCAGTATAGAGCGCATATAGAAATGGTGTCCGGTTGAGATAAGATAGAGATGCGTAGGGGGAGAGAAAGGGAATGTACAGAAACGCTGTGCGATCGGTAAAGGATAGGGAGAGGCAGGGTGGTAGGGAGAGGATAAAGAGAGGGAAGGTGTTAGACAGAAAATACCGTTGCAAGGGGCTACGATCCATTATCCCCTGCACGGGCTTCAGCTGTGCTATAATTGTTATTATATGGAGTATTACCTGGTTTTTTTTTATGGCAGTGGGTAAATATTGTAAGGGGGGAGGGCGTGCGATTGTCAAGGGGGCGTAGGCCTTTGTGAGGGCGTGCAGAGTGGCCGCAGGGCACAATGAATAACATAGTGTAGAGTGTAGTATATATTGCTAGTGTCTGCATTATGAAGTACCAGATGAGTAACAGCAATGCACTGTAGATAAGATACGAAGGTGCTCTGGCCACAGGTAGCAGAGCCGCTTATACACACAATGGCCACAGGTAGCTGAGCCGCTTATACACTCAATACCCACAGGTAGCAGAACCGCTTATACACACAATGGCCACAGGTAGCAGAGCCGCTTATACACACAGTGGCCACAGGTAGCAGAGCCGCTTATACACACAATACCCACAGGGGGCAAAGGCGCTTATACACACAGTGCCCACAGATAGCAGAGCCGCTTATACACACAATACCCACAGGTAGCAGAACCGCTTATACACACAATACCCACAGGTAGCAGAACCGCTTATACACACAATACCCACAGGGGGCAGAGGCGCTTATACACACAGTGCCCACAGATAGCAGAGCCGCTTATACACACAATACCCACAGGTAGCAGAACCGCTTATACACACAATACCCACAGGTAGCAGAACCGCTTATACACACAATACCCACAGGGGGCAGAGGCGCTTATACACACAGTGCCCACAGGTAGCAGAGCCGCTTATACACACAATACCCACAGGAGGCAGAGGCGCTTATACACACAGTGCCCACAGGTAGCAGAAGGGCTTATACACACAGTGCCCAGAGGTAACAGAGGCGCTTATACACACAATACCCACAGGTAGCAGAGCCGCTTATACACACAATGGCCACAGGTAGCAGAGCCGCTTATACACACAATACCCACAGGTAGCAGAGGCGCCTATACACACAGTGGCCACAGGTAGCAGAGCCGCTTATACACACAATGCCCACAGGTAGCAGAGCCGCTTATACACACAATACCCACAGGTAGCAGAGCCACTTATACACACATTACCCACAGGTAGCAGAACCGATTATACACACAATACCCACAGGGGCAGAGGCGCTTATACACACAGTGACCACAGGTAGCAGAGGGGCTTATACACACAATGGGCACAGGTAGCAGAGCCACATGTACACACATTACCCACAGGTAGCAGAACCGCTTATACACACAATACCCACAGGGGGCAGAGACGCTTATACACACAGTGTCCACAGCTAGCTGAGCCGCTTATACACACAATACCCCCAGGTAGCAGAGGCGCTTATACACAGTGCCCACAGGTAGCAGAGGTGCTTATACACACAATGGGCACAGGTAGCAGAGCCACGTGTACACACAATACCCACAGGTAGCAGAGCGGCATATACACACAATACCCACAGGTAGCAAAGCCGCTTATACACACAGTGACCACAGGTAGCAGAGCCGCTTATACACACAGTGTGCACAGGTAGCAGCGCCACTTATACACAATGGGCACAGGTAGCAGTCTTGCTTATACACATAATGGCCACAGTATTAGTGTTTCTAATTAATCCAATGTCCATTGGTAGCAACTATACTCACAAAAGTTTGGGGGGTTTGGAAAGGGGGTGGGTTCAGTGAGGTTCCTATCCATGGGAATCACTTGTAGCGGCTGTGGATGGTGATTCAAGGTGCTACGTGTGGTGGAGGGTTGGGTGTGGGAGGGGGTCCAGAGGTGTTGTGGGTGGCGGAGGGGTGGGTGCAGGGGCATGGATGGCGTAAAGGGTGCAGAGGTCCTGTGGGTGGGGGAGGGGGAGGTGTAGAGGGGGCACGGATGGGGAGTGTAGTTGCTGTTGGTGGGGGAGGGGGACTGTGGATGAAGGAGGGGGTATGGAGGTGATGTGTGCGGGAGGGGCGATGTAGGGGTGTGCGTTTGGAGGTGCAGGGGGGGTGAGCTTAGGTGATGGGTTTCAGAAGTGCTGTGGGTGGGGGAGGTGTGGGATGGCACGGATGGGGGATGTAGATGTTGTGGATGGGTGGATGCGGGGGAGCTGTGGATGGGGGAGGGAGTCCAGAGGTGGTTCGGGTGGTGGTCCAGAGGTGTTGCGGGTGGGGGAGGGGCAGGTGTGGGAGGTCCGCAGATGTGGAGGGTGCCTGTAGATAATGCGGGCGGGTAGGTGCTGTGGTTGTGGGAGTGGAAGGGGTGTTGCGGGTGGGGTACGTGATCTGGATGGGGTAGGTGATGTGGATGTGCGTTAGCTAGGGGAGGTGGCGGGTGCGGGGATGGCACGGATGGGGGAGGGGGTCCGTGGGCGCTGTGGATGATTGAGTGGTGGGTGTGGGGTTACGGCGGTTGTGGTGGGCCAGGTGTGCTGCTGCAGTGGGTGGGGGAGGGTGCCGGTGCAGGGATACCGCAGTTGGGGTAGGGCGGTTGGTGCAGCTGCGGCGGGTAGGGGAGGGGCAGGGGAGGGGGTGCGGCGGTGGGGAAGGGGCGGGTGTGAGGATGCTGCGGGTGGGGTGGGGTGGGGCGGGAGGGGGTGTGGATGGGGTCTGTAGATGCTGGTGGTGAAGGGGCAGGTGCAGGAGGCTGTGGATGAAGGAGGGGGTCTGGAGGTGCTGTGTGTGGGGTAGGGGCGATGTAGGGGGAGGTGGGGTTGCAGAGGGGGAGGTTGGGTGATGGTTTGTGGAAGTGCTGGGGGTGGGGGAGGTGTCTGTAGATGATGGGGGTGGGGGAGGTGCTGTGGGTGGGGGAGTGGTGGCTGTGGGGGTGTGGTGGTGGTCCGGATGTGCCACGGGCAGGGGAGAGGCGGGTGCGGGGATGGGGCGGATGGGGGAGGGGATCAGAGGGTGCTGTGGGTGGGTGAGGGGCTGGTGCGGGGTTAACGCAGTTGGGGAGGGCCGGCTGTGGTGGTGTTGCGGGTGGTGGAGGGGCAGGTGCGTTGGTGTTGGGGAGGGGTGGGTGCAGGGGTGCTGTGGGTTGGGGCCATTTGGCGGGGTGGTGCGGTTGGGTGGGAGGTGGGTGTGAGGGTGCCACGGTTGCGGGGGCGGGTGGTGCTGCAGGAAGGGGAGGGGTGCGTAGGGGAGGGGCGGGGTGCCATGGGTGGAGGGTTGGGAGCAGGGGTGATATGGGTGTGGGAGGGGTTGTGGGAGAAGCTGGTGTGGGAGTGCCGTGGGTGGGGGAGGGGGGGCTGCGGGTGGGAGTGTGGTGCCATGGATGTGGGGACAGGTGCGGGGGGCAGGGACGGGTGCAGTAGTGCTGCGTTTGGGGTGTGGGAAGCGGCTGCGGGGGTTTCCAAGGGTTGGCGCGGGTGGGGGAGGGGGTGCGGGAGCAGGGGTGTTGCGGATGGGGTAGCGGCGGGTGCAGGAGGGGCAGATGCGGTGGTGGTGCGGGTGGGGTGGAGGGGTGTAGCGGGGGAGAGGTGGGTATAGGGGTGGAGTGGTGGAGGGGTGGGGGTGCCGCGGGTGGGGGAGGGGGCAGTTTGCCGGGGTGGTGCGGTTGGGGGTGGGTGGGTGTGAGGGTGCTATGGTTGCAGGGGCGGGTGGGGGGGTGCTGCAGGTAGGGGAGGGGTGGGGGCGCAGGAGCAGGGGTGCTGTGCGTAGTGAAGGGTCGGGGTGCCATTGGTGGGGAGTTGGGAGCAGGGGTGATGTGGGTTTGGGAGGGTTGGGGGGTCTGTGGGAGAAGCTGGTGTGGGAGTGCCGTGGGTAGGGGAGGGGGAGGGTTCTGGGCGTGGGGGCGTTGTGCCATGGGTGGTGGACAGGTGTGGGGGGGCAGTGGCGGGTGCAGTGGTGGTGCGGATGGAGGGTGGAAGGCGGCTGCGGGGGTTCCGAGGGTTGGGGGTGTGGCGTGGGTGGGGGAGGGGGTGCAGGAGCAGGGGTGTTGCGTATGGGGGAGGGGTGGGTGCAGGAGGGGCAGATGCGGTGGTGGTGCGGGTGGAGGATGCAGGGGTGTAGCGGGGGGAGAGGTGGGTATGGGGGTGGAGTGGGGGGGGTGTCACGGGTGGGGGAGGGGGCGGTTTGCCGGTGTGGTGCATTTGGACGGGTGGTGGGTTTGAGGGTGCCACGGTTGCAGGGGCAGGTGCTACAGGTAGGGGAGGGGTGGGGGTGCGGGAGCAGGGGTACTGTGCGTAGGAGAGGGGCGGGGGTGCCATGGGTGGGGGGTTGGGAGCAGGGGTGATGTGGGTGTGGGAGGGCTGTGGGAGAAGCTGGTGTGGTAGTGCTGTGGATGGGGGGGGGTGCTGGGGGTGGAGGGACAGGTGCGGAGGGGGGGCAGGGGCTGGAGCAGTGGTGGTGCAGGTGGGAGGCAGCTGCTGGGGTTCCGAGGGTTGGGGCGGTGGTGCGGGTGGGGGAGGGGTGGGTGCAGGAGGGGTGGGTGCAGGATGGGGCAGTTGCGGTGGTGGTGCGGGTTGGGTGAAGGGTGCAGCAGGGGGGAGAGGTGGGTATGGGGGAGGGGCAGGGTTGCAGCGGGTGGGGGAGGGGCGGGGGGTGCTGTAGGTGTGGGAGCTAAGGGTGGGGGCGTGAGTGCCGCGGGTGGGAGCGGATGTGGGGGATGCGTTGGGTGCCGCAGGGGGGGCCAGCGGGTGTTGGTGCTGTGGGTGGGGGAGGGGGCAGAATGCCACGGGTGGTGCGGGTGTTGGTGCTGCGGGTGGGGGAGGGGGTGGAGTGCCACGGGTGGTGGGTGGATGCGGTGGGTGTCACGGGTAGGTGGCGCGGGTGTTGGTGCCGCGGGTGGGAGTGCCGCGGGTGGGGGGCGAATGCGGTTGGTTGCCTAGGGTGTTGGTGCTACGGGTGGGGGAGGGGGCGGGAGTTCCGCGGGTGGGTGGCGCGGGTGTTTGTGCTCTGGGTGGGGGAGGGGACGGGAGTGCCGCGGGTGGTGGGTGGATGCGGCGGGTGTTTGTGCTACGGGTGGGGGCGGGAGCAGTGGCGCCACAACGTGGGTGCGGCCCGCACCCGGGTGTTACCCTCTAAGGGGTGACACCAAAGTGCCGGCTCCTGTCACAGTGCAGAAGCCAGCACTGCAGATTCAGCAGTGTCCGAGTGAAGGCCGTATGCCCCGACCCACAATGTGCCGAAAACGGGGTCGGGACGCGAAGCCACGCCCCCTTCCGCAAAACCACGCCCTCTTTTCACCCGTGACCGCGGGTAAGTGACGGGTGGATGCCGCGGGTGGGGGGCAGATGCGGGTGGGAGGGGGGGCGAGTTGTGCCGAAAACGGGGGGTCGGGACGTGAAGCCACGCCCCCTTTTCACCCGCGACCGCGGGTAAGTGACGGGTGGATGCCGCGGGTGGGAGAGGGAGCGAGAGCAGCTGCCAGTGTCAGCATGTCCCCCTGAACTCTGCAGCAGCCGCTAGTCTGTGAGGCGGGTAGTGTGAGTTCCGCTCACAGTCAGCGGCTGCGGTGTCACCAGAGAGAGTGTAAGGGGAGAAGGGAGACAGGGGACTGGGCGGAGATGGGGAGGGGACTGGGCGGAGAGAGGGAGGGGACTGTTCCTGGCCAGATCTGTGCCTGTGACTCCGCCCAGCGTTACGGGCACAGAGTCACAGATTTAGGCAAATATATAGGAGATATCTGTTTCATTATTATTGAATGTTGTATGTTATGTCATTATAAGTAATTTTTGGAAGTCATAATAAAAGTTATGTTTTAACTTCATTTTAAAGAGTGCCCCAGCAAAATAGAGTTGTCTTTCTCCTTTTGTAATTTTTGTGATAAAAGATAGGCAGGGCTCAGCTTCCTTGTCAGTTATATCTGCATGCCCTGGCATTTAGCTTGCTGTTCCTAGTACCTGATGATAACTCTCTGCTGCTGCAGTCCTGGTTTCACTTTGCCCTTCTAGTTTGGTCTACAGTCTCCTGTATCTCCTGTTCTGTCCAAGTATTGCCTTCAGCGCTGTATCCAAGTCCTGCCAGTAATTCTGCTGTTACCATTGCCTGTTATCTGCAAAATACAACAGCTCCAGTCCAGCTTCATGTTACACTGCATTTGTATTACATCTACTACAGCCTACTTCCTGTGGTTACCTGGTTACTTGTGTACTTACTACCGTGAGATACGACCTGGCAGCATCTTAGTACCGGTGAGAACCCAGTGTCGGACTGGGGCATAAAGAGCCCACCAGGAAAATGCAGTGTAGTGCATGGTCTGTGCACCTTTATAAATATATTCAATGCATGATAATTTACCAGGTTAATGCAATGTAGAAAATACACCATAGCCCTGTGCAGTATAAAGTAACATATGTATTATGCGTAATTTAAATGCACAGCCTAGAACCTGATCCTCAGTGGAGATGCCCCCCCCCCCCCAGGCAACGGGGCCCACCGGGGGTTTCACCTGTACCCCTGTGGGCCAGTCCAACTCTGTGAGAGCCTCTATATATGGAGAAATGGTGGCTTTAATAGGCGAAGACTTCTGTAGTGTGGTTCTAAGGGGGAAATTTACTAAGCTCCCGATTTTGACCGAGATGCCGTTTTTTCATCAAAGTGTCATCTCGGTAATTTACTAAGCACTAATCACGGCAGTGATGAGGGCATTCGTAATTTTTTGCAAGTTCAGGTAAAAAATTACGAATGAATACACCATCGGTCAAAACGCGGCTGTTTAAGTATGAATCTCGGTCATTTACTAAGAAGTGCAAAGCAAAAAAAGAACAAACACTGCCGTGAAAAATTACAACTCGTAAAAAAGTACTAAAAAAAAACAGACCTGCTTTTTTTATTCGTGATTGGATAGGCATGCACGGATCCATGAGATCCGTGCATGTATATCAGTGGGAAGGGGTGGGAAAGTGCTTATTTTTTCAAAAAAAATTGCGTGGGGTCCCCCCTCCTAAGCATAACCAGCCTCGGGCTCTTTGAGCCGATCCTGGTTGCAGAAATATGGGGAAAAAAATGACAGGGGTTCCCCCATATTTAAGCAACCAGCATCGGGCTCTGCGCCTGGTCCTGGTCCCAAAAATACGGGGGACAAAAAGAGTAGGGGTCCCCCGTATTTTTAAAACCAGCACCGGGCTCCACTAGCTGGACAGATAATGCCACAGCCGGGGGTCACTTTTATATAGTGCCCTGCGGCCGTGGCATCAAAAATCCAACTAGTCACTCCTGGCCGGGGTACCCTGGGGGGGTGGGGACCCCTTCAATCAAGGGGTCCCCCCCCCCCAGCCACCCAAGGGCCAGGGGTGAAGCCCGAGGCTGTCCCCCCCCATCCAATGGGCTGCGGATGGGGAGGCTGATAGCCTTTGTTGTAAAAGAAAAGATATTGTTTTTAGTAGCAGTACTACAAGGCCCAGCAAGCCTCCCCCGCATGCTGGTACTTGGAGAACCACAAGTACCAGCATGCGACGGAAAAACGGGCCCGCTGGTACCTGTAGTACTACTACTAAAAAAATACCCAAAAAAAGACAAGACACACACACCGTGAAAGTATAATTTTATTACATACATACACACATACATACATACTTACCTTAAGTTCCCACGCAGGTCGGTCCTCTTCTCCAGTAGAATCCAAGGGGTACCTGTTGAAGAAATTATACTCACGAGATCCAGGGGTCCAGGCTCCTCGGAACTGGGAACTTTCTGCTCAGCGGTGACGTCACTTTAGGTCAACCGCAGGGCAGAAAGTTCCCATCATTGGTTACAATGTAGCGCATAGGCGCTACATTGTAACACTGCCGTGTGCTGCCTGTCAGTGAGGACAAGAGCACACAGCTGATCAGGAGAGTGCTACAACGTGGCACTCCCTGATTGGCTGAAGAAACCCACTTAGACATCAGTCAGAGTGGGTTTCTGGCATTCGTGGAAAGGAGTCCCATGTGAAAACATGGGGCCCCTTTCAGTTCGTGGCTCGGCTTTCCGTTTTCTTATTTTATGCAAGTACGTGGATTACCCCTGGATTTCCCGAGGAGCCTGGACCCCTGGATCTCGTGAGTATAATTTCTTCAACAGGTACCCCTTGGATTCTACTGGAGAAGAGGACCGACCTGCGTGGGAACTTAAGGTAAGTATGTATGTATGTGTGTATGTATGTAATAAAATTATACTTTCACGGTGTGTGTGTGTCTTGTCTTTTTTTGGGTATTTTTTTAGTAGTAGTACTACAGGTACCAGCGGGCCCGTTTTTCCGTCGCATGCTGGTACTTGTGGTTCTCCAAGTACCAGCATGTGGGGGAGGCTTGCTGGGCCTTGTAGTACTGCTACTAAAAACAATATATTTTCTTTTACAACAAAGGCTATCAGCCTCCCCATCCGCAGCCCATTGGATGGGGGGGGACAGCCTCAGGCTTCACCCCTGGCCCTTGGGTGGCTGGGGGGGGGGACCCCTTGATTGAAGGGGTCCCCACTCCCCCAGGGTACCCCGGCCAGGGGTGACTAGTTGGATTTTTGATGCCACGGCCGCAGGGCACTATATAAAAGTGACCCCCGGCTGTGGCATTATCTGTCCAGCTAGTGGAGCCCGGTGCTGGTTTTAAAAATACGGGGGACCCCTACTCTTTTTGTCCCCCGTATTTTTGGGACCAGGACCAGGCGCAGAGCCCGATGCTGGTTGCTTAAATATGGGGGAACCCCTGTCATTTTTCCCCCCATATTTTTGCAACCAGGATCGGCTCAAAGAGCCCGAGGCTGGTTATGCTTAGGAGGGGGGACCCCACGCATTTTTTTTAATGATTTTACAGTGTTTAATTTAAAAAAAATAAAAAAAATAAACACCAGCACGGATCACACAGATCCGGCCGAGATTGATTGTAAAAAAAGTCGGCAGTGTTTTGCTAATCACTGCCGTAAAAATAGGTAAAAAAAAACGAATGACATCGACATCGGAAGAAAAGAAAAACCCGAATACGACAGCTTAGTAAATCCATCGTAATCAATTCAAAAAGTTGCAGTTTTACACTGTCGATGTCATTCGTGATTGAACTTTGACCTTTTTTCGGAAATTACGAATCTTAGTAAATTTACCCCTAAGAGTCTTACCCAGTTTCTCGGGTCTACCTGTCACTACTCTGTCATTATATTATTTCTGGTCTGTAGTACCGCATACCTCCCAACATTTCTTCTTTATAAAGTGGGGGACACGCGCGGCGAAGCCGCGTGCGCTCCCGAAAAGGGGCGTGGCCTACTGGAAAGGGGGCGTGGCTTCGTTGGAGGACCCGCGATCGCGGAGCGACGCCACGTTTTCGTCACTGAGGGGGCATGCCCAGCGCTCTGTGAGCCGCTGGCATGCCCCCTCTCCCTCTGACTTCAGTGAATAGACGCTGTGCGCATGCGCACAGCGTCTATTCACCGCTGCTCTGCTAAGCAGGGCAGCGGGTGACAGAGCCTCCCAACTGACCCCACCGCGGGACACTGTGGCCCGCGGGTGGGACAGCGGGACAGTCCCCAAAAAACGGGACTGTCCCGCGAAAATCGGGACAGTTGGGAGGTATGGTACCGGTGAACTACCAGAGGTGCTGCTGTGACATTTGGACATTCTCTCCACTCATGTAGGAGTTAATCTGGTTTCCGATGTAATTATCTGCACATGTCCCACTGCTATATAGAGACAGGGTCTCACCATGGACTTTGCTGGTAATTAATGTTTCCTGCTCTCTGATGGGATTAGGTTGTGGTCCTGGTCCTGTCTGCTGTTCATGTTTTCTGGATTTCCTAAGTCATGTTTCCTGTCATGTTTACTGCTGCAGTCAGTGAGAGTGCTTCAAGTACGTTCTGATTCACTGTACCTGGAACCTACCATTATCTGCTAAAACTTTTTTGGGATCCCTGCTTCTGCATATTCCTCTGTTTTGGACATTGGGGGTCATTCCGAGTTGATCGTAGCTGTGCTAAATTTAGCACAGCTACAATCTCCTTCCCTGATATGCGGGGGGACGCCCAGCACAGGGCTAGCCTGTCCCGCATGTCAGTCCAGCTCCCCTCGCAGAAGTGTAAAGGCATCGCACAGCGGCGATGCCTTTGCACTTCAAGAGTAGCTCCCGACCAGTGCAGCTTTAGCGTGCTGGCTGGGAGCTAGTCATCGCTCCCCGGCCCGCAGCGGCTGCGTGTGACATCACGCAGCCGTTGCGGGCTACTCCCCGCACAGTCCGGCCATGCCTGCGTTGGCCGGACCGTGCCCACAAAACGGCGGGCAAACGCCACCATTTCGCCCCCTCCTGCCCATCGACCGCAGGCAGAGGCGATCATAGCGCAGCGACGGGTGGCCATGCGCCGGCGCACTGCGGCGCCAGCGCGTTTCTGACCCGATTGCTACACTGCGAAAAACTGCAGCATGCGATCGGGTCAGAATGACCCCCATTGTGTTAAACTACAGTACATTGGGGTGGATTTATTAAGCCTGGTGAAGTGATAAAGTGGAAGGAAATAAAGCACCAGCCAATCAGCTCCTAACTGTCATTTTTCAAACCCAGCCTGTGACATGGCAGTTAGGAGCTGATTGGCTGCTACTTTATCACCATCCACTTTATCACTTCACCAGGCTTAATAAATGTGCCCCATTGTGCCCTAGTGTGTGCCTATCCTAGAGAACTCTGCAGCTCACCTATCTACCATCCACTGATTTTCATTAATTCTGGTACATTTTGCTAAACTCTAATCCAGCCTCCTCAATGCGTCTGCTATACTGAATATTTGCCTTGTCAAGTGTTTGTCAGCATCATCCAAGTGTCTGCAAACAGTGTCAGACTGGGGCATGAAGGGCCCACCGAGGGAACGCAGTGGTAGGGGGCCCCATCTTTAGTGGTATGGTCAGTCTCCAGAGGGAGTGTGGTCAGCCACCACATTGGTTTTCCTAATCATTAGAGAGTGAATGGGCTGGGTCCCTTGATAAATACTTCTAGTGCCTGCATGATAATGTACCAGATTAATTACTGCAATGCACTGTAGAAGATAAACCATAGTCCTGTGCAGTATAATGTAATATATGCATAATGTAAAGTTCAAGAACATAGTCTGGAACTTGATTCCTAGAAGAGGAGGTGGGCCACCAGGTAGTAGGGCCTACCGGGATTTCCCTTGTTCCCCTGTGGGCTTGTCCAACCCTGTCTGTAAATCGTTTTTTCTACACCTGTGAATATCTGCCTTGTCAAGTTCTATTTTGTATCTTACCTTTTACTGCATGCCCAGCCACAGTTGGCTTCATTACTGAGAACTAAGTGGTCTATTTACTAAGTTTTGGAGAGAGTGAAAGTGGATGGAGATAAAGTACCAGCCAATCATCTCCTAACTGTCATTTTTCAAACACATCCTGTAACATGGCAGTTAGGAGCTGGTTGGCTGGTACTTTATCTCCAGGCTTATGTATTGAGCCTGGAGAAGTGATAAAGTGGAAGGTGATAACACGCCAGCCAATCAACCCCTAACTGTCAAGTTACAGGCTGGGTTTGAAAAATGTGTCAACAAAGGGAGAAGAAAGGAAGGCTCTTGTGTGGGCGCACTCTTAAATAGTTGAAATAAAGTTCAAATAGTTTTAATTATACATAGTGGTTAATAAAATATAACTTTTAATGGATATACATTATAAAGAATATCTCATGATTACCCATTAAGCAACATAGGATCCAAAAAATGAATGTGATTTAAAATACATATTAAATTGAAAAATTTGAAAGAAATTGTTTTAAAAAATGAAGGAATGTTCTGGTCCTGTCTCACAGGATGTGATAAGAAAGGCTGTAGACATTTTGTTGTTCTACATCCGTTTCAGCCCGACCAGTACAGAAAATCTGTATTGTTGAGACCAAAATATGGTCAATTGTCAAATATGAGAAAGCTGGACAGGTCCGGCAATGGATAGTGAGACATTACCCACTTCCCACCAGTCACCAACCAAATGCACTGTATAATTTATTTATAAATAAAGAGCTCAGAGGGTCTTGAGCAATTGTATAAACAGAGTATGCATACGAAGGGTAGAGATATTTTAGAAAAGAATGAAATCAAGTGGTGATACTGCTGTTGGTGTCAGATAACGCACATCACAAGGATAAAGAGTCTACTACACTGGGTATTCCCTGTGAGTCTCCCCCTCAGGTACTGACACAGCCCAACACTGTATAGCTTCCAAGATCGGACGAGATTGGGCACTGGCAGTGTGGTATGGTAGTAGACAGATGGGTGGGTTAGACGCCAATGAGAGTGCACCTATATAAAAGAAGATGTGACAATTGGTCACAAAAGGTGTGGATCTGCTTTCTACGTTAGGCTGGATGCAGTAGGTCCCATATAGGTGGTATTACGCATCCAGGATCATAGATGAGAGTCCATGGAAAGAAGAAAAAGAGTCAAGAATGGAAGCAGAAGGCATCAATAATTATGTGCAAAGTACCCTGCTAACCAACATTTGCTGACATCAAGAATAGATGCAAAAAATAATACATATTGAATATAAACATTGATAATACCGCTTAGATGTCAAATAGATGAAATGACTCAATGTAACTCAGAAATAAAGGATTATGCCGTATTCCTAGATTATATAGCAATAATAATAATAATAATAACCAAGAGAGCTGGTTGAAATATCCCCTAAGTAATTATATGCATACAAGGTAATGCTGCTGACACAGGAGGAACAATGAATAGCATATATGTACCAATAAATTGAACATGTCTTATCACATTTGTCAGTGAAAAGGAATACACCAGTAGAATTAGGACGCTGGTGCATTTACTGATTAAAAGTGATTAATGCATCTTATTGACGTCAGTAGCCTAGACCCCCTTCTTGAAATGACGTCACTACCTGGCCCGTGATGTCAACGCCGAAGCCGCTTACTCACGTGGCGAAGAACAATCTACCGACCGGCAACCAGAAGCAGCCCAGGCAACTCGCTCCCTTCCAGTTTTTAAAACAATTTCTTTCAAATTTTTCAATTTAATATGTATTTTAAATCACATTCATTTTTTGGATCCTATGTTGCTTAATGGGTAATCATGAGATATTCTTGATAATGTATATCCATTAAAAGTTATATTTTATTAACCACTATGTATAATTAAAACTATTTGAACTTTATTTCAACTATTTAAGAGTGCGCCCACACAAGAGCCTTCCTTTCTTCTCCCTTTGTTGACACATGTTCCTTCTGGCTCTGGGCGCACCACCATACTGGACAGAGATTTGATAATTTATGCAAATATATCTTAATTGTGCGGATTCTGGTTTGTTCATCATTTGTTATTACATTTACATTGAGACCAGTGCCGGGTCTCCCCTTTTCTTTTCTTTTTCTGGGTTTGAAAAATAACAGGAGCTGACTGGCTGGTGTGTAAGGCGACATCCGATAGTCAGAATCCCGACAGGGAAGAAAAGTATACTTATCTCCCCACCCTCTGGCCACCTAAATCTGACCCACCCTCCCTGCAGCCTAAACCTAACCCAGCCTCCCCACAGCCTAACCCTAACCTTCGACTGTGGTCCCTAACCCACCCTCCGTGCAGCTTAAACCTAACCCTACCCCCCCCCCCTCACAGCCTAACCATAACCCTCCCTGGGGGGTGCCTAATCCTAGCTCCCGCATCCTAAACCTAACCCACCTGGGTTGCAGCCTAAACCTAACCTCCCTCCTCCGCAGTTTACCTTTACAGCACAGCTTTGTCATCTCGATCGGCATTCCGGCGCCGGGATGATGAACCTATTTGGGATGCCAATGTTGGCATTCTAGATAGTGTCGGGATTCCGACGTTGGGATTCTGACTACCGGGATCCCAACAGCCAGGATCCTGACCGGAACCCACAAGGATATCTACTGATCTTGCTCATGGATTTAGACTTTGAGCATTATTCCTCTTATACATATTGGGGGTCATTCCGAGTTGATCGCTAGCTGAAAAAGTTTGATGTGCTGCGATGATGCAACAAAACCCGGCACTTCTGCGCATGCGTATGCAGAACAATGCAGACGCACGACGTACTTTCACAACGGCCGATGTATTTTTACACAAGGTCAAGATAAGCTTTTCAGTCGCACTGCTGGCCGCAGAGTGATTGACATGAAGTGGGCATTTCTGGGTGTCAATTGACCGTTTTCAGGGAGTGTTCGAAAAAACGCAGGCGTGCCAGGAAAAACGCAGGCGTGGCTGGGAGAACGCAGGGCGTGTTTGTGACGTCAAATCCGGAACTGAACAGTCTGAAGTGATCGCAAGCGCTGAGTAGGTCTAGAGCTACTCTAAACCTGCACAATTTTTTTTTGTACTCGCTCTGCGATCCTTTCATTTGCACTTCTGCTAAGCTAAAATACACTCCCAGGGGGCGGCGGCTTAGCGTTTGCACGACTGCTAAAAACTGCTAGCGAGCGATCAACTCGGAATGGCCCCCCTTAAGCAGACTTCTGCAAAGACTTTTTGCAGAAGCTATGAATCCTTAGTGCATACTTGACTTCTAGTTTACCTTTAATTTGTAACTGGATTTTTTCCCACTTGTGTGGAGTAGGGCTGAATTACTCCTCAAACTGAGTATAGAGGAAGTCATAAAAATGAGTCCGCTTTTCCTCAAGAAAGCAATTACTCTCAACATTTAAAATATCTTTAATATGTGATAATCTAGAAACTGTGAGCAGCACATATATTATCCCAAGCGACATATATCATGTCAGGAGATATGTTTATAATGTAGACTTCTTTTTTTTAGTCTACTACTTTATCTTATCATTTTCTTAAATATTATAGCTCGCACACAGACGTTACATAACATTTGTTGCCTATGGAGATGAGCCAAACCAAATTTGGATTAGGAAATACTTGGCATTTCATGTATCATATGACATTGCAGCATCAGGGCTTGTGACTCTAATTTCTTATGACTGTTTACATGAAACCACTCAGAAATAACTGTAGCCAGAAATCCGTAGTTTTAAATCTGCGTTGTAAGGTAAGTAATATGTTTTTCAAGTTTTTCCTTTATCAAGCTAGGAAAGGGCAGAAACTCTGTATTGTGATCTCTTATTGTGAAGTGATACTTAGCTGCTCATAGCCGTGGTGCTCTACAGCACAGTATGTTGTATATATGGATATCGTGCACATGGCTGTGGGTGTGGTGTGGGGAGTATCAGGAGGTGCCGGAGTGTGATGGCTAGACTGTTGCTATATGGGTCCATTCAGGGTTGGACTGGCCCACAGGGGTACAGGGGGAACCCCTCCACAACCTCCAGGGATCAGGTTCCAGCACTAATTGTACATTATACATATGTTAGATTATACTGGCCAGGACTATGGTGTATTTTCTACAGTACATTGCTGTTATTAATCTGGTACATTATCATGTACAGTATGTGCTAGAAGTAATTACTGTGATATTTATCAACGGGTTCAAACCATGAACTCACTAATGGTTAGCCAAGGCTCTGTGGTGAGTGGCCACACCCCCTCTGGAGACTGGCCACACCACTAAACACGGGCCCCTACCACTGCATTCCCCCGGTGGGCTCTTCATGCCCCAGTCCGAGACTGATCCCATTTAACAATTAATTTTAGCTATTTAAAACTCATTGTATATGGTAAATGGTGCTCCAACCAATTAGCTCCTAACTGTCTTTTTTCAAAAGCATGACAGTTAGGAGCTGATTGGCTGGAATACCATTTATCATATGCAACAAGTTTAAAATAGCTAAAACTCATTGATAAATGGGCCCCTTAATGTGCAATTGTGACGTAGATAATGCAGTTTGAACGAGCGAGAGAAAAAAAGGAGAGTGAGTAGGACTGGGTGACAGGGTGGTGTGGAATGTGGACTTAAGTGAGATTGCTAAGTTTGATGAAGAGGAAGAATGAAGAGGCAGAGGATAGTTAGAGGAAGCACATACAGATGTGTTCTCATACAGTATGGCTTCAGTCGCAACAAACAGCCCCTCTCGCTGCTTTAGGTCCTGGGTGTCTTTCTAGCTGAAAATGTGCACTTTATTTGCAGTGGTGCAAGTAGAAAAAATGTCTTACAGGTACTGTGTGCGCGCGCCTTCGGCGCGCGCGCCAAAATATGGGTGTGACCAAATGCCATATGGGGCATGGCCAATGAAAATGTGGGCGTGATACACATATGGGGGAGGGGCAGATACACATATGACCCCCACAGTGCCAGATACACGTTGCCCCACAGTGCCAGATACACAAATGCCCCACAGTGCCAGATACACGAATGCCCCCCACAGTGCCAGATACACGAATACCCCCCACAGTGCCAGATACACGAATGCCCCCCACAGTGCCAGATATACATTGCCCCCCACAGTGCCAGATATACATTGCCCCCCACAGTGCCAGATATAAATTGCCCCACACAGTGCCAGATATACATTGCCCCCCACAGTGCCAGGTATACATTGCCCACAACAGTGCCAGATATACATTGCCCGCCACAGTGCCAGGTATACATTGCCCCCCACAGTGCCAGGTATACATTGCCCCCCACAGTGCCAGGTATACATTGCCCCCCACAGTGCCAGGTATACATTGCCCCCCACAGTGCCAGGTATACATTGCCCCCAACAGTGCCAGATATACATTGCCCCCCACAGTGCCAGATATACATTGCCCCCAACAGTGCTAGATATACATTGCCCCCCACAGTGCTGCCTCCCCCCCCTTCCCCAGCTCACCGCTGCTGCTGTTGTGTTGTCTCCCGTGTGTGAGGGGAGGAGAGCGCAGCTTGCGCCTCTCCTTCCCCTCAGTCTCCGGCGGGTGAGTTCAATATTCAGCACCGATCCGTGAGCCAATCAAAGCTCCGCGAGCTCTGATTGGCTCACGGGCGGCGCTGATTTGAACGAAGACTCTGAGGGCAGGAGAGGCGCAGGCTGCGCTCTCCTCCCCTCACATCAGCGGTAGCAAGCGGCGGCCCGTCGGTGTGGGTACGGCGTACCCACGGCGAAATTCTTAAGGGTACGCCGTACCCACCCGTACCCGCATACTTGCACCACTGTTTATTTGCATAAATAAAATAACCTGAAGTGACAACTTCTCTGCTAGACTGCACTAATCAATTTGATATGTGACCACAAGGGTTAAAGTGGGGGGAACGAGGTGGAACTGAGTTTCACCACCTGTAATGGTAGGGGGAACCAGTTCCACCACCTCCATTGCCCTGCACAGTAATTCCAACAGAAAAGCTAGTTTTACTTATGAGCTGCAGCCACCTCCTCCTTCCTCAGGTCCTGGTGGCTCTGTGGTCCTCCTCCATTTATAGTTCACCCCTTCTGGTACTCACAAACACTGTGTCTGTTGGACAGTATTCATCCCCTCCTCAGCTCCAAGTGACTTCCTTTTCTGGCACGGTATATGTAATGTCATGCTGTCACCGCTGCTGAAGTGAAGAAGAGCCATGAAGAGGAGCAGGCTCTGTGCATCTTGAAGACAAGATGAAAGGGGGCTGGAGGGACAAGAGAGGTGAGGAAGCTGCTGGAGGGATACAGGGCATGGAGCTGCTGGAGGAACACAGGTGGTGAGCTGCTGGAGTGACAGAGGCAGATATGTGTATAAGAGGCACTACTGTGGGCATTATGTTTATAAGCGGCACTTCTGTGGTCATTATGTGTAAGGGGCACTACTATTGTGGGCATTTTGTGTAAGGGGCACTACTACTGTGGGCATTTTGTGTAAGGGCACTACAACTGTGGGTATTCTGTATATAAGCGGCACTACTACTGTGAGCATTTTGTGTATAAGTGGCACTACTGTGGTCATTATGTTTTACGGGGCACTACAACTGTGGGCATTATGTGTAAGGGGCACTTTTTCTGTGGGAATTGTGTATAAGGGTCACTACTGTGAGCACTGTACATAAGGGGCACTACTATGTGGCATAACATGTATAGAGGGTACCATTGTGTAGTGCAATGTGAGTATAGGGCACTACTGAGTGACATAACCTGAATAAGGGGCATTACCAGACCCTCCAACATGACCCACCCCACTAGATACAAAATGCTCTGTTTCTGGACTTCCCTCTTAATTTATGATTCCCATCACCTGTGTTGAACTAGTTAAATGATAAATAAACTGTTTCTTCACAGGTGATGGCAATAATAAATTAAGAGGGAAGTCCAGAAACAGAGCATTTTGTACCTAGTGGGGCGGGTCATGTTGGAGGGTATGCATTACTATGTGGTGTAATATGAATCAGGGGCACTACATGCAGTGTAATGTGAATAAGATTGTGCTACTGTGTAGTGTCATTTGAATTGGGGATACTATTATGTGACCATGCTGCTTCTTTGTGAGATCAATGTCCCTTTATAAAGTATGGGAACTAATTTATAGGTTGCAGGGGGGTGTCAAAAACTTTAGCACTGGTCCCGGCTCCACTTAATGGCCCTCATTCCGAGTTTGCATTTTGGTTCGCACGCAAACAGCGTTTGCACAGCAGCCAACACATAGCACGAATGCAAACAAACGCCCACCATGCACTACTGCAAATGACCAGAACCGGCCTTAGGCATAGGCAAACTAGGCAAATGCCTAGGGCATTTGGTATGCTTAGGGGCACCAGCCGCTTCTGCTGATTAAAATGATATGCGGCATGCCTATATTCTGTGTGTGACTGTGGCTGTATCTGCATACGAAATGCTACATTGCGTGTATTCCTGGAAATCACTGTAATGTAGCATTTCGTATGCAGATACAGCCGCAGTCACACACAGAATACAGGCATGCTGCATATCATTTTAATCAGCAGAAGCTGCTTGTGCATCCTAGCCACTTAGTAATACAAATAAGACGCATTTTCATAAAGAAAAGGCACCCAACGTTAGAAGAACTGCCAGCTGACTCATGCCAGGCATCTGCTGCAGAACTAGCGGCGGTGCTAGGGGGCACCAGACAATATCTTGCTTAGGGCATCATATTGGTTAGGGCCGGCTCTGCAAACGACCATGCAACAATGCACAAAGTAGGTGTGTATTATGTATCATCGCATGGTAGTCACTGCTCAACACAAGCACTTGCAGCTCGCTATTGCCAGGGCAAACAACATGCAGTCCCGTCCTTCTTTCCACTGCTTGGCAGTGCCACCTGAAGCCAGGGGGAAGAATAACACTTGGAAGTGAGGCCAGGGAGAAGAATCACACCTGGAAGTGGCGCAGACCTTCATACACCCCGGGCAGAGGCGTCTCATACCTCCCAACATGACCCTCTCCAGGAGGGACACAATGCTCTGCTCCTGGACTTCCCTCTTAATTTCTGATAGCCATCACCTGTGCTGAAACACCTTTCTTATCCATTAACCTGTTTAACACAGGTGCCGACAATCGTACATTAAAAGGGAAGTCCAGGAGCAGAACATTGTGTCCCTCCTGGAGAGGGTCATGTTGGGAGGTAAGCGTCGTAACATGTATAAGGGGTACTACTACGACCCTTCCCCACAGGCCCATGTCCCTTTTTCAGTCCCTATTTAAAATATGGGGGGAGCACCAATGTCTCATCTGGCACAGGGCACCAAAATGTGTGTGTAGGGTGGGCAGGGCCGGATTAACAATGGGGCAGGTGGAGCTGCAGCTCCAGGCCCACCCATGAAAATAGGCCCACAGCCTCCCCTGCAGTGCTGTGCAGTCAGTGTTAATGGGTGAAAAAAAAATCCAGACACTGACTCACCACTAACAGGCCAGAGCTCCCCTCCCGGTCAGCCCCCCCCCCCCCCCCCTGCTCACGCCGCGATCAGCAGCAGATATCCCGATTTCCGTCCACCCACAAAGCATCCTGAAGCTTCGCCTGCGGGCCGTTCGAAGCTCTGCCCCAAGCCACTTGAAGCTTCACCCCCAGCCTTCTGAAGCTCCGCCCCCAGGTCGTCAGAAGCTCCGCCCCTTCTCTCTCTGCACCGAATCGCCTTTCTCTACCCTGGAGGCCACAGCCATGGACGATATAACCTCGCCTACAGAGCTAGGACCGCAGAAGATGCGGGGGAGCGGAGAGAGGATCTGCAGGCTCAGTGGTCCTGTAGCAGTCACAACCACAGTAATGTGATAACTGGCTGCAGCCAGGAGACAGCAGCCCTGGAGTCAGCCACAACTTCGCTCTGCTGTGTTGGCTCCACCTTGTAAAAGGGACCTCTGCTTCCTCAGTGCGGATCCCACCCACACTACAACTTAGGTAAGTGTGCACAGTAGCTTACACTTTTTATCCCCCCACTTACCCCCCCTCCCCCCACTGCAGTTTGTATGTTTTGTGTCCATTCCTCTATGTTTTACTTCACCCAGTGCTGCTCTTACCCCCTCCTCACTCTCTATTCCCTATCCCACCCCCCTCTCTATTCACTATACCTCCCCCCTCTCTATTCCCTATCCCTCCCCCCTCCTCTCTCTCTCTATTCCCTATCCCTCCCTCCTCCTCTCTCTTTCTATTCCCTATCCTTTCCCTCACCTCTTACTCTCTCTCTATTCCCTATCCTTTCCCTCCTCTCTTTCGCTCTCTATTCCCTAAGTTCCCTCCTCTCTTTCGCTCTCTATTCCCTATCCCTCCTCCTCCTCTCACTCTCTCCCTGTTCCCTATCCCTCTCCACTCCTCTCGCTCTCTCTATTCCCTATCCCTCCTCTCTCTCTCTATTCCATATTCCTCCCCCTCCTCTCCCTCGCTCTCTCTATTCCCTATCCTTCCTCCCTTCTCTCGCCCTCTCTATTCCCTATCCCTTCCCCCTCTTCTCGCTTGCTCTCTCTATTCCCAATCCCTCCTCCCTCTTCTCACTCTCTCTCTATTCCCTGTCCCTCCTCTCGCTCTCTATTCCCTACCCCCTCCTCTTTCTCTCTCTATTCCCTATCACTCTCCCTCCTCTCGCTCTCTCTCTATTCCCTATCCCTCCCCTCCCCCTCCTCTTTGTCAGGTCCGGGTGTTTTTGTGAATCCGTTAACCCGGGACCAACCACAGGTGTAGGTGCTGGGGTATGAAGAAAGCAGGGAGGACGAAGAAAGTTCCGTTTCATATATTTATTGAAAATAACAATTCAGTAAAGTGGTAAATGGCAAGTTATTAATCACCATAGTATACTGACGTATTGCATGAATAATAGAAATAATATGCAGGATATATCGTAAAGAAAAAATAAAAGAAATGTTCATGGAATTGCGTTTAAAACAGGCTGGAGAATAAATGTTAAATTGTCCAAATATAAAGAAGCTTTGATGCTGAACTGTAGAATGTGTTTAACTGGGTAATGCAGACATGAAGAAATAACTGTGAGGATTTGCAATGAAGTTTTGAGAGGTAACTGAGAGACTGTGAAGAATTATCCTTGTAATGGCAACATAGAAAGTAAAAGTATTAAATTGGGTTACTTGCGAGTTCCGGAGATCACTGTGAGACTGTAGCAGATGATATAAGTGATGAACGGGTTAAATGCAGAGCAGAACAAACGAACAGCTGAAGTTAGTGGAATCCTCCAAACTCTGTATGGTTGAAAGCAGGCAGACAGGGTTTCCTCATGCAAGACTCTGGGAATCCAATTGTTACCAGTAGGTGCGTGATTAACTGACAGCACAGCGGGGAGCCGGTGGATCTTTAGCAGTGAAGGCTGCAGATGGGCCTCTGGGAACGGAGGCGATATCTGGACCACGGGAATCACACAGGAATGCACGGAGAGAGCTCAGAGCTAGAGCACAGCGTTGATACAACAAAGCACTGGCCCAGAGTAACATAATCCCAGCCTACTTAAAGGCAGCACAAGCACGGGATTGGCTTACACCTGCCCACAGGTGTTTTTACAAGTGCTCTGTATTACCTATTTGGTCTCCAACATGGCCACCTCCTATACAGCAGACACATCGCAGTGCCTTAGGCCATTTGGTCCCCGCACTCCCAGTTCCCAGACTCTACATTACCTGTGCCACTGATCACGCTGCGTCCCCACACGAGCGCACAGCACCGCGAGCAACTGCACTGGCAACGGATGAACCCCAGAACCCGCAAAGGTGAGAGACCGGTTCGTGACACTCTTGCTCTCTCTATTCCCTATCCCTCCCCTCCTCTTGCTCTCTCTATTCCCTATCCCTCCCACCTCCTCTTGCTCTCTCTCTATTCCCTATCCCCAGGGCTTAAAGTGGTCCTGGAGAGGTGGGGAAACTCACCTCCTCCATGACCCCCTCCTGCTTAGTGCGCGCCACAGAAAGGGGTGTGGCCTCACATGGAAGGGGCGTGGCCACACAAAAGTACCCCAATTCAAAATAATGTCTCACAGTAGCACAATTTTCTTCACATTGCCCGTCCCACATACTAGTGCCCTTTACACACACAATGCCCACAATATCAGAGCCACTTACACACAACCGCTGGCAAGTATCCCCCCACACAGAACATTCCCTTCACTTTTTAGAAACAGGGGCCTCATGCGATAAGTGTAGCAATAATGTGTCTAATAATTAGATATATTTTGCATTAGTGCATATCCTATATGTTTTAGGACACTGCAGCTTCCATGGGCCTGGGTGCAATGAGGTGGGAGGTGGCAGCTGGCTCTCTCTGATGTCACTAAAGTACTTACTCAGATAGGGAGGCTTGAGAGCAAGCCAACCAGCTCTCTCCCTTCTCCGCACCCTTTACCCACTTCTGCCAGACCCTGTAGCTCCATCTCTTTCCCGAAGGTGGAAAAGGATTTCTCCCCTCCTGGAGTCACCTTGGGAGTTTTGAACAACTAAGTGTCCAAACAGACAGTCACTAGTGTCACTGTAGCGGACTTTGGTTGTCAAGAGGAGAAATGTGGAAGTCAGCCATGCAGGGTGACCGTGAGAGGCTCCCACTGAATGCAGCTTCCACCCATGCACTGTCAGCCTGCACCCACCAGATAACACAGCTATCTGCCCCAATCCCACACGACTGTGCAGTGTCTATGAACAGCCGAGCAGAGTTCTAGTCATTGCTGCGGGCATACAGAGCCCGGAGTCACTTGGCAACCTATTGGCAAAATGAAGGGACCTGAATGAGGAAATTGACAGTAGCAGGGAGGTTGTGTGCTTGTCGCATGGTAACAGACAAAGATGCGGGGTACCTGAAGGCTGGGACACCTGAAGGCTGCTGCGTTAATCCGCCGTCTGGCTGTTGGGTCACTAGCCGCAATTTGCTCGCAGCTGGCGCCACAAAAATGCTGCCGCTGTCTCTCCATTGCCGGTCCATGAGCTGCCCGGCATCAAATCCTCGCCCCTGTCATTGCTGCTCCTCAGTCCAGCAGCACTCTCCTCAGTGTGGCTGTGTGCTTCAGTGGCTGTGGGCTGGAGCATCAGGTCCCCGGCTGCGGGGGAAAGCTAGCAGCGGCCACCAGACAGTCCTGGCTCACGGACCGGCTGCTATTGCAAAGCAGCGAGGCCGCACTTTGAATCTGGTGCCAATTGTGCGCCATTCACTGCTCCCGGACCGCCAGCTAATGAGAAGCTGCCAAATGGCAGCTTCTCATTGGCTGGCGGTCCGTGAGCCGTGATTGGTTCATGCCAGATTTTAAAAAAGCCGCCCCTTTTTTTGATTGGTGCTGCAGCCGGTCTGCGAGCCGGGATTGGCTGGCGGCCGCCGCCACCTTTGCAATGCAGCAGGGACCTGATGCTGTGGCCGGGCGGAGGCGGAACTAGTTCCGCCTGCAATTAGAGGTGACGGAACGCAGTTCCGCCCCGTTCCGCCCCACTTTAACCACTGCCTATCCCTCTCCCCTCTCTCTCTATTTCCTATCCCTCCCTCCCCCTCTCTATCCTTCTCTTTTCCGCTCTCTCTGTTTTGTTTTTATCTAGGGCTATTTTTGGGCCGGAAAACCTCAGAACGCCGTTCCTGAAGGTCTCTTCTAAAGTGACATCATCAGAAACGGCGTTGCGGGACGGTTGTGGCCTACCCTGCTGCTGCAGCCACTTCCCGTGTCTGAAGGGAGGAGAGCACAGCACGCATCTCTCCTGTGTGCATGCAGTAGCTTGCGCTTTTCCGGCCATTTAAAATATAGCTCAACCGTCAGCCAATCAGAACTCGCAGACCGCAGCGGTAGCTCATGATTGGCTGCTACCCCGCAAGCTTTGATTGGCACACAAGCCGGCGCCATATTTAAAATGGCTGACGGAAATGTGACAGACTGACACGGTGAGGGACAGGAGAGACACGCGCTGCGCTCTCCTCCCCTCCCTTCAGACACAGGAATCGGCAGCAGGAGCAGCAGCAGCAGAGGTGAGCACTATAGTAGGGGCATTGTGTATCTGGCATTACTGGGGGCATTGTGTAACTGGCACTACTGGGGCATTGCATAATTGGCACTACTGGGGGCACTCTATATCTGGTACTGCTGGGGGCATTGTGTATCTAGTACTACTGGGGGCATTGTGCAACTGGCACTACTGGGGGCATTGTGTAACTGGCACTACTGGGGGCATTGTGTAACTGGCACTGCTGGGAAGTTGTGTAACTGGTACTGCTGGGGACATTGTGTAACTGGCACTGCTGAGGGCATTGTGTAACTGGCACTACTGGGGGCATTGTGTAACTGGTACTGCTGGGGACATTGTGTAACTGGCACTGCTGAGGGCATTGTGTAACTGGCACTGTTGATGGGCATTGTGTATCTGGCACTACTGGGGGCAGTATGTCACTGACCTGGGTTGGGAGTGTTGAGAACTCGGGGGTTCTTCCTATGATAGGGAAGAGGAACCACAGCTGGGCCGGAGCAGGGATGGCCGGATGTAGGTTTTCCTCATGCAGAACTAGCCGTAGTAACTGGCGTGTAATGCTAAAGAATTAGCTGTGGCCAAGGCTTGGGGGCGATGCTGAAGAAATGAATGAAGATTTGAGAACGTTGTTGTAGCACACAGAAGAATGAAGAACTTGTGAGCAATGTTGAAGAAGTGAATGAGGATTTGAGAACGATGTTGAAGTACACAGAAGAATGAAGAACTAGTGAGCGATGTTGAAGAAATGAATGAGGATTTGAGAACGATGGGGAAGCACACAGAAGAATGAAGAACTTGTGAGTGATGCTGAAGAAATGAATGAGGATTTGAGAACGATGGTGAAGCACACAGAAGAATGAAGAACTTGTGAGCGATGTTGAAGAAATGAATGAGGATTTGAGAACGATGTTGAAGTACACAGAAGAATGAAGAACTTGTGAGCGATGCTGAAGAAATGAATGAGGATTTGAGAATGATGGTGAAGCACACAGAAGAATGAAGAACTTGTGAGCGATGCTGAAGAAATGAATGAGAAGAATGAAGAACTTGTGAGCGATGTTGAAGAAATGAATGAGGATTTGAGAACGATGTTGAAGTACACAGAAGAATGAAGAACTTGTGAGCGATGTTGAAGAAATGAATGAGGATTTGAGAACGATGGTGAAGCACACAGCAGAATGAAGAACTTGTGAGCGATGCTGAAGAAATGAATGAGGATTTAAGATTCAGTGTAACTCTGGAAGTATGGGAGGCGTTCCACTTAGGGATATCATGTAATACTGGAAGCACAGGAGGTGTCCCTCTAAGAGATACACTGTAACGCAGAGAATGTCCCACTGAGTGATACACTGTAACGCTGGTAGCACAGTGAATGTTCCACTGAGTGATACACTGTAACGCTGGTAGCACAGTGAATGTTCCACTGAGTGACACACTGTAACGCTGGTACAGAGCCGGCCCTAACCAATATGATGCCCTAGGCAAGATTTTGGCTGGTGTCCCCTAGCACCGCCACTAGTTCTGCAGGAGATGCCTGGCATGTGTCAGCTGGCAGCTCTGCTAACGTCGGGCGTTTTTGTTTATGAAAATGCTACTTATTTGCATTACTATGTGGCTAGAGTGCACAAGCAGCTTCTGCTGATTAAAATGATATGCTGCATGCCTATATTCTGTGTTCAACTGCGGCTGTATCTGCATACTAAATGCTACATTACAGTGATTTCCAGGAATACACTGCAACGTAGCATTTCGTATGCAGATACAGCCAGAGTCACACACAGAATATAGGCATGCCACATATCATTTTAATCAGCAGAAGCTGCTGGTGCCCCTAAGATACCAAATGCCCTAGGCAATTGCCTAGTTTGCCTATGCCTAAGGCCGGCTCTGCGCTGGTAGCACAGTGAATGTTCCACTGAGTGATACACTGTAACGCTGGTAGCACAGTGAATGTTCCACTGAAAGATACTCTGCAACGCTGGTAGCACAGGGAATGTCCCACTGAAAAATACTCTGCAACGCTGGTAGCACAGGGAATGTCCCACTGAAAGATACTCTGCAACGCTGGTAGCACAGGGAATGTCCCACTGAAAGATACTCTGCAACACTGGAACACAGGAGACGTTCAGTTTGACAACACACTGAACGCTGCTAGCACTGGTGATCATTGAAGAGACGATACTCAGGAGCCGGGGCTCTGTACGGCGTCTTCCTTTGAACTTCCCGCTCTCTCCCGATTGGCAGAAGGGGCCGATGACGTCACCCGCCCACCACGCTCCCGTGGACGCCGGCGCCCACATCCCGGGAACCCGCCGGAGGCAGCGCCAGCAAGACGCGACAACCCGGAGCCCACCGGGGGGCGACGACCGCCGGGAGACCCAGCGCACCCGGAGCGGTAAGCGCGGCAGCCGCAGCGCCGCGAGTGTGACACAGTATGTGTATATATTGACCTACTCGGGGTATTATGTGTTTAAAAAAAAATATATAGTACAGGTTGAGTATCCCATATCCAAATATTCAGAAATACGGAATATTCCAAAATACGGACTTTTTTGAGTGAGATAGTGAAATCTTTGTTTTCTGATGGCTCAATGTACTCAAACCTTGTTTAATACACAAAGTTATTAAAAATATTGTATTAAATTACCATCAGGCTGTGTGTATAAGGTGTATATGAAACATAAATGTATTCTGTGCTTAGACTTGGGTCCCATCACCATGATATCTCATTATGGTAGGCAATTATTCCAAAATACGGAAAAATCCGATATCCAAAATACCTCTGGTCCCAAGTGTTTTGGATAAGGGATACTCAACCTGTATATAATGGACACTATTGTGCAGTGCAATGTGAATTAGTGCTATTCTGAGACCACGTCCCTTCCCCACAAAGTAACGGCCCTTTATTTTTGGTGGGCTATCCCTGTTTGAATACATCAGTCTTGAGTGGTGCCATGAATTCCAATAACTACTGATTATAGATAGATACCACAGATATACCTACTTGTTGTCTGATTTATTTAATTCCACAGGCCATGGTGTGTGGCTGTGATGTCTTCTGTATTTTATGGTGGTAGTTGGAGTTGTCTATTTTATATGGGTTTACAATGTTCTTTGTATTGTGTGGTGGTCAATTGGATGCTTGGTGTATAACATGACGGGCACTATGGTACTCTCTGTTTTATCAATGGCCACTAATGCTATCTGTATAATATGAATGTCACTGTAATGCTCTTTGTATTATCTAGCAGTCACTGTAATGCACTCTGTATTATGTGGCATTCACTTCAATGCTTTCTGTATTATATGGCTGCCAGTGCTGTGCTTTCTGTATTATATGGTGGTCACTGTAATGAGCTCTGCTTTATTCATTTAATTTACTGCAATGGCTAGGTTTGCAGGATGAACACTAATAAAAATATGGAGAAACAATGACACAGGCCATACCCCGTATATAGACCACGCCCACACATCACTAGTCATACCGACACAGCGCTTGTCATAACCCCTGCATCAGCACACAATAGGCCTTTCCTGATTTTCAGCTCCATGCACATGTGGACCTTAATCTGGCACTGAGGGTGGGGGTTTCAGTCTCTTACTTTGCCAGGGGCGCTCAGACCACTAGATAAACCCCTGGTCAAGAGGACATACAGTATTTGTAGGAGGGCGCAAATTTATAGTTTGCAGGAGGGCACTGAACAGCCTTGCACTGGCCCTGCCTGTGGCCCCAACTAAGGGTATAATACAAACTGACCAGTAATAAAAAAAAATGTAAAAAAAAATTCCTTTGTTCTATAAAAAAAAGCTATGCCAAAACTCACCAACCTTTCCAACTAGTGTAATTACACAAGACCTGCTGTTGCTGTAATTTGTGTGGAAACCCCCCTGGCTAGCATTTAGCTTGCTTCTCTGCAAGACTCTGGGGGTCATTCCACACTGCCATTTTTCGCAGCGCAGCGATCAGGTCACTACTGCGCATGCGTATGCTCCACAATGCGCAGGCCCCTCGTACGGGTACAAAGCGGATCGTTGCTGTGCGATGGATTTAACAAAGAATCCATTTGCACAGCCGATCACAAGAAGATTGACAGAAAGAGGGCGTTTTCAGGGAGTGGTTGGAAAAACGCAGGCCCGTCCAAGCGTTTGCAGGGCGGATGTCTGACGTCAATTCCGGCCCCGGACAGGCTGAAGTGATCGCAGCGGCTGCGTATGTTCAGACCTACTCAGAAACTGCACAAACTGTTTTTGTACTGCTCGGCTGCACAGGCGTTCGCACACTTGCAAAACTAAAATACACTCCCCAGTGGGCAGCGACTATGCATTCGCATGGCTGCTAAAAACAGCTAGCGAACGATCAACTCGGAATGACACCCTAAGTTACTGGCTCTCAAACAGGGTCCTCAAGGCACCCCAGCGGTCCAGGTTTTAGGTATATCCATCGCTCAGCACAGATGGTTAAATCACATTAACTGAGATGTTAATTAAGTCACCTGTGGCCAAGCATGGATTAACTTAAAACAGAGGGGGTCATTCCGAGTTGATCGCTCGCTAGCTACTTTTAGCAGCCGTGCAAACGCATTGTCGCCGCCCACCGGGGAGTGTATTTTCGCTTTGCAGAAGTGCGAATGCTTGTGCAGCAGAGCAACTGCAAAATAATTTTGTGCAAACCACGACCAGCCCTGTAGTTACTTATCCTGTGCGATGATTCTAACGACGGAGGGACGGCTTTTGACGTCACACACCCGCCCTGCTTTCACTCAGCAACGCCTGCGTTTTTCTAAGCACTCCTTAAAAACGGTTGGTTGACACCCAGAAACGCCCACTTCATGTCAATCTTCCTGCGTTCGGTCGTGCGACTGAAAGCTTCGCTAGAACCTGTGCAAAACCACGATACTTTTTGTACCTGTACATCGCGCGTGCGCATTGCGGTGCATACGCATGCGCAGATTAGCTGTTTTTTTCACTGATCGCTGCGCTGCGAACAGCAGCAGCTAGAAATTAACTCGGAATGACCCCCATAGACCGTTGGGGTGCCTTGAGGACCGTGTTTGAGAACCCGTGCTCTAAGCTATGAAATACAGTAACATGCTTCACTCACACACAATCGCCACAGGTAATATAGCTATTCCCCATATTCCCTCAATTGTATGATTAATTTAAGCCATAAGTGAGGCTAAATCCTGCAGTATTTTTGGAAGAAAATGAAAAAAGTTTATTTTATTTAAAGAAGTTTTACTAATGTTGTAGGAAGCCGGACTTTAAAGTGACACTATATTTTTTGCACCTTTTTCCACCAGAGATTTTTCTCCCACTCCATTCCCTTAGGGAAATGTTTACTAAAGTATGTGTTTCTAGAAGTAGAGATGTTGCCTATAGCCATACCTCCCAACATGACCCTCTCAAGGAGGGACAGAATGCTCTGCTCCTGGACTCCCCTATTAATGTATGATTGCCGGCACCTGTGCTGAAACACCTTTCTTATCCATTACCTGTTCAACACAGGTGCGAGCAATCATACATTAAGCGGAAAGTCCAGGAGCAGAGCAATTTGTCCCTCCTGGAGAGGGTCATGTTGGGAGGTATGCTATAGCAACCAATCCGACTTCAGCCATACCTCCCAACATGACCCTCTCCAGGAGGGACACAATGCTCTGCTTCTGGACTTCCATTTTAATGTATGATTGCCATCATCTGTGCTGTAACACCTTTCTTATCCATTAACCTGTTCAAAACAGGTGCAGACAATCATACATTAAGAGAAAAGTCCAGAAGCAGAGCATTCTGTCCCTCCTGGAGAGGGTCATGTTGAGAGGTATGTGTTAATAATCTGTTGTCTTATGAAAGAAGCAAGTTGTGCAAGCAGATCCTTTATTGATCTCCTGCTGTATATGTTTATTTTATTTTATTTATTAACCTGTATTTATATAGAGCCAGCATACATGGCAGAGCTTTTCAATTGGCAGCAAACACAGTAATAAAACAAGACTGTAGCAGCAGACAGACAGAGAGATAAAAGCTTGCAAGTGTATTATTTAAAGTACAGTAGGACCAGCAGTGCAAGTGGACGGGTACGGGTGGGTACGGCATACCCTTAAGAATTTAGCCGTGGGTATGCCGTACCCATGCCGACGGGCCGCCGCTCCTCGCCGCTCGGACCCCTCCCTCCGCTGATCACCACCGCTGCATGAGGGGAGGAGAGCACAGTGTTCGCTCTCCTGCCCCTCAGTGTTTTTCTTCAATTCAGCGCCGGCCTGGCTTTGATTGGCTCACGTATCGGCGCTGAATTGAAGAAAGACACCCGCACCGACTGAGGGGCAGGAGAGGCGCACGCTGCGCTCTCCTCCCCTCACACACACAGGACGGCAGCAGCGGTGAGCGCGGGGGGGGGGGGGGGGGATGGGGACGGAGAGGCATGTATACCTGGCACTGGGGGCATATCTGGCACTGGGGGGACATGTGTATCTTTCACTGGGGGCATATCTGGCACTGGGGCATAACTGGCACTGAGGGCATATCTGGCACTGGGGAACATGTATACCAGGCACTGGGGGCATATCTGGCACTGCGGAGGACATGTGTATCTGGCACTGGGGGCATATCTGGCACTGCGGGGGACATGTGTATCTGGCACTGGGAGCATATCTGGCACTGCGGGGGGCATATCTGGTACTGCGGGGACATGTGTATCTGGCACTGGGGGCATTTCTGTATCTGGCACTGGGGGCATAGCTGGCACTGTGGGGGCATTTCTGTATCTGGCACTGGGGGCAATGTATATCTGACACAGTGGGGGCAGTTGTGTATCTGGCACTGTGGGGCAATGTATATCTGGCACTCTGGGGGCATTTGTGTATCTGGCACTGTGAGGCAATGTATATCTGGCACTCTGGGGGCATTTGTGTATCTGGCACTGTGGGGCAATGTGTATCTGGCACCTGTGAGGCAATGTATATCTGGCACTCTGGGGGCATTTGTGTATCTGGCACAGTGAGGCAATGTGTATCTGGCACTGCGGGGCAATGTATATCTAGCACTGTGGGGTAACGTGTATCTGGCACTATTGGGGTCATATGTGTATCTTCCCCTCCCCCATATGTGTATCACGCCCCCATTTTCATTGGCCACGCCCCATGTGGCATTTGGCCACACCCATTTTTTGTGGCGCACACAAAGTACCTATAAGACATTTTTTCTACTTGCACCACTGAGTAGGACAAGTTGAGTGCGGTGATATCTTGAATTAAGTTTGTGGTGCAGTTTTGCAGACTTGTGTGTTAGTAGAAGTACAGTATGTTATATTACATTTGGCAAAATAAGGGCAACTCATGTAGAGATTGATGGAGCAAAGCAGCAGTAGAAGAATATGTTGCAAAGTAAATTAGTTCTAGACACTGCATTCATAGAAGATACTGTAGTATAGAACTAAACCTTTTATGGCAACATTAATGGGTATGTAGCAGCGGCGGCTCCTAAATGGATGGAGGAGAGAGGCTGCCCCTGGACGTGCTGCCGGCCCCTGATGCCTTGTTCCTGCCGCCTGCTCCTGCCACCGGCCAGGTCCCGACACCTCTACAATGTAGCTGACAGGTGCCGCTGGTGCGCATGTGCAAAACCCCGGCTTTTAGGGACTGCAGCGGCTGCAGCCCATAGAAACTGGCTAGGGCTGCCCGAAAGGCAGAGAGTGGCTTCCTACAGGAAGCCAGCTCTCTGGTAATCGCAGACCGGTCTGGCTGTTCCAGAGGGAGAAAACACCTCCCAGTGGAACTGCTTGTTCTACGGGTGACTGGCGAGTATCGCTTCCACTAGGAAGTTACTTCCAGTCACAGTGTAACCAGTGCAGTCTCACGGACTGCATCTAGCAGTCCCTTCCCCCCCAGTTAAAGCCACCACATACTGTAGGTAAAATCCACCACTGGTATGTAGTCACATTGAGGGGCAGGCATACTAAGCTTTGGAGAGTGATAACGTGGAGAGAAAAAAGTGTGGGAGAGAAGACAGCTGCTGCTCAGCGGCAGCCGCCTTCCTGGTCCACCATAGCCCAGCACACAGCAGTGTGTGCTGGGTAGGGGGGAGAGACTGCTGCCGCTGACAGGTAGGAAGTTTTGGGCAGGGGAGGTGGACCAGGGCCCTTCCAAAAAGCCCATGCCCAGAGATGTAATTCCCTCACCCCCTTTTTTGGTGCCCCTAGACATTCAACATGTCTATGTTAACAAAACGGTTCAACTGAAGACATTGTGCAGGTCTACATTAGGGTAAAATAGTACTTTTCACATTCACAATGCCGACATGCAAAATGCTGACATGTTGAAGAAGGAACTTGTTTCAACTGTATCTCTGAGTTTATATTTAACATGTATTAATGATCATAATGTATTTGTTTCAAATTGCTTAAGAAATTGTTTACAGGTTGTTGATCTTCTTTTGCCTAAAGGGAAAAACAGAAATCCTCCTGATAAAGTTTACATAACTGCTTTAAATGTGTGGTTACCATGTATTGTACTGCCAAAATGCAACAAGAAAAGAAGGCTAGCTGGCAGAGGGCACACAAGGTAATAGTTACATAACCAATCTTGAACATTCAATTTAATTATTTACCCTGAAGACATTCCCAAGTGAGGTAAGGCTGCGGTGGAGTCACTGATTAAACACAGATAGCGTACCGTTGGGTCTTACAGTGTTACCCCAGCTTACAACTAAAATAAGACTCTGGAAATGGCACTGTTGTGTTTGTGTGAGAACTGGGTGGTGAACAGTGTCTAATGCTGCAGGGAGGTTGATGAAAAATTAGATTTGAGTACAGGAGTGTCTTTCAGATTTAGCAGTGGTTAAATCTGAAGTGAGTCCAGCAAGTAGTGTGAAGCCACTGTACTCAAGCCTCTGAAGATGCTTGGAGGAGGTAAGGGAGTAAAGAGGTCCGATAGTAAAATTGGTTCAGAATTACCTTCTTCAAAAAAGGAGTAATACATACTAAGCAATTGCAAAAAAATAATTCCTAGTGTCCCATAAGTGATACACAAAAGCGGACACTCTACACCTTGTAGATAATCACTTACTCTATAAGATATCTTCTGTAGAAGCTCTACTGATCTCTCAGCTTACGGGCAGTTTATTTGTGTGTTCCATGCCCATTTTAATAGGCATAGGAGCACTGCACTAGTTACGATGGACTTGAAGTTGGACTTGACACTAGTTATACTAGTTACTACTTAGACTGCATTGAGCTCAGACTACTTAAACCTCTCAAAACTTCTGGAGCCTTTTAAAAGATGGGGGCATTTTTAATTCAATAATATCTACTCTCGATCTCCTTCCCAGGTTAGTTTTGTAAATTGTATTACACTTAGTTGGAATTATCCATTAATCTGTATTTATTACGTTTTTTAAAACCTGTCCTACATTGTCATGTATTGTAAGCGGGGCTGACCTGACCATTACACGGGGTACGCGGCCGGATAGAGCGCCACACGGTGGGTGGCACCACCATGCTGCAGCCCAACAGTGACGGTATTCTCTGCAACTGGCGCTCACTCCTAAACTCCGCCTTTCAGTTCCCACATTGTATGAAGGGAGACGTCGCAATGTCATGACATCTCTCCCATAGCGCCAAGCACGGGAGCAGTCACACGCAGCGGGTGCAGGAGCGGGGCTTAAGGTAAGTACAGTGCTCTGTCTGGACTGTGGTCATAATGTGAAAGGGGCACCACTACTGTGGGCATTGTGTAAGGGACACTACTACTGTGGGCATTGTGTGTGTAAGCAGCTACTGTGGGCATTATGTCTGTAAGGGGCACAACTACTGTAGGCATTATGTGTGTAAGGAGTACAGCGACTGTGGACATTATGTGTGTAAGCGGCACAACTACTGTGGGCATTATGTAAGGGGCACAACTACTGTGGGCATTGTGTAAGGGGCACTACTAATGTGCAGTGACGCATGCAGGGGGTGTTTCCGAGCATCCAGAAACCCCCCCTCCACAAAAAAAAATAAAATTTTTTGTTTTGCTGTATGAGTATTATTAATGGCTTCTAGCATCCTCTGTAGCCTGCTGTCTTCCTGGTGGCACTTGTAAGTGCTTAATAAAAGTTTACTTTATTTTAGTTATAGTACATATATATCCATGTGCATACATAAATACACAAGTATATACATACATATAAACACACACACATATGATATATATACATGTGTATATATACGTGTATACTATATGTGTGGGCATTGTGTTTGTAAGTGGCATTACTACATTATTGCTCATGGAGCTTATCGCCTAGTGTGTACCAACTTTTTGTCGTTGTATTCTTGTCTTGATCATTTGTTTATCTACTTTGTTAGGCGCTGCAGAACCCTTGTGGCGCCATATAAATAAAGATAATAATAACAACGAGGCAAAGTTAAAAAACTGACTGAATGATTTGTCCATGTAAAGGTTACTGTCTGCAATAGTATCTCCTATATAATAGCCCTGTGATTCTGTGCCTGGGTTTCTAACGCTGGGCGTGGCTAGGAGCTCTCATTGGGTTAGTGGCAGGTCTATCACACCCAGTCCACAGCTGATTGGGCGAGAAACTCCCTCCCACACAGGTTACATCCAATGGGAGGCTCTGCCCTTTGGCTGCTGTGTTTTCACAGAGCAGGTTGCTAGAGATGAGCGCCTGAAATTTTTCGGGTTTTGTGTTTTGGTTTTGGGTTCGGTTCCGCGGCCGTGTTTTGGGTTCGACCGCGTTTTGGCAAAACCTCACCGAATTTTTTTTGTCGGATTCGGGTGTGTTTTGGATTCGGGTGTTTTTTTCAAAAAACCCTAAAAAACAGCTTAAATCATAGAATTTGGGGGTAATTTTGATCCCAAAGTATTATTAACCTCAAAAAACATAATTTACACTCATTTTCAGCCTATTCTGAACACATCACACCTCACAATATTATTTTTAGTCCTAAAATTTGCACCGAGGTCGCTGTGTGAGTAAGATAAGCGACCCTAGTGGCCGACACAAACACCGGGCCCATCTAGGAGTGGCACTGCAGTGTCACGCAGGATGTCCCTTCCAAAAAACCCTCCCCAAACAGCACATGACGCAAAGAAAAAAAGAGGCGCAATGAGGTAGCTGACTGTGTGAGAAAGATAAGCGACCCTAGTGGCCGACACAAACACCGGGCCCATCTAGGAGTGGCACTGCAGTGTCACGCAGGATGTCCCTTCCAAAAAACCCTCCCCAATCAGCACATGATGCAAAGAAAAAGAAAAGAAAAAAGAGGTGCAAGATGGAATTATCCTTGGGCCCTCCCACCCACCCTTATGTTGTATAAACAAAACAGGACATGCACACTTTAACCAACCCATCATTTCAGTGACAGGGTCTGCCACACGACTGTGACTGATATGACGGGTTGGTTTGGACCCCCCCCAAAAAAGAAGCAATTAATCTCTCCTTGCACAAACTGGCTCTACAGAGGCAAGATGTCCACCTCATCTTCACCCTCCGATATATCACCGTGTACATCCCCCTCCTCACAGATTATCAATTCGTCCCCACTGGAATCCACCATCTCAGCTCCCTGTGTACTTTGTGGAGGCAATTGCTGCTGGTCAATGTCTCCGCGGAGGAATTGATTATAATTCATTTTAATGAACATCATCTTCTCCACATTTTCTGGATGTAACCTCGTACGCCGATTGCTGACAAGGTGAGCGGCGGCACTAAACACTCTTTCGGAGTACACACTTGTGGGAGGGCAACTTAGGTAGAATAAAGCCAGTTTGTGCAAGGGCCTCCAAATTGCCTCTTTTTCCTGCCAGTATAAGTACGGACTGTGTGACGTGCCTACTTGGATGCGGTCACTCATATAATCCTCCACCATTCTATCAATGTTGAGAGAATCATATGCAGTGACAGTAGACGACATGTCCGTAATCGTTGTCAGGTCCTTCAGTCCGGACCAGATGTCAGCATCAGCAGTCGCTCCAGACTGCCCTGCATCACCGCCAGCGGGTGGGCTCGGAATTCTGAGCCTTTTCCTCGCACCCCCAGTTGCGGGAGAATGTGAAGGAGGAGATGTTGACAGGTCGCGTTCCGCTTGACTTGACAATTTTGTCACCAGCAGGTCTTTCAACCCCAGCAGACCTGTGTCTGCCGGAAAGAGAGATCCAAGGTAGGCTTTAAATCTAGGATCGAGCACGGTGGCCAAAATGTAGTGCTCTGATTTCAACAGATTGACCACCCGTGAATCCTTGTTAAGCGAATTAAGGGCTGCATCCACAAGTCCCACATGCCTAGCGGAATCGCTCCGTGTTAGCTCCTTCTTCAATGCCTCCAGCTTCTTCTGCAAAAGCCTGATGAGGGGAATGACCTGACTCAGGCTGGCAGTGTCTGAACTGACTTCACGTGTGGCAAGTTCAAAGGGCATCAGAACCTTGCACAACGTTGAAATCATTCTCCACTGCACTTGAGACAGGTGCATTCCATCTCCTATATCGTGCTCAATTGTATAGGCTTGAATGGCCTTTTGCTGCTCCTCCAACCTCTGAAGCATATAGAGGGTTGAATTCCACCTCGTTACCACTTCTTGCTTCAGATGATGGCAGGGCAGGTTCAGTAGTTTTTGGTGGTGCTCCAGTCTTCTGTACGTGGTGCCTGTACGCCGAAAGTGTCCCGCAATTTTTCTGGCCACCGACAGCATCTCTTGCACGCCCCTGTCGTTTTTTAAAAAATTCTGCACCACCAAATTCAAGGTATGTGCAAAACATGGGACGTGCTGGAATTTGCCCATATTTAATGCACACACAATATTGCTGGCGTTGTCCGATGCCACAAATCCACAGGAGAGTCCAATTGGGGTAAGCCATTCCGCGATGATCTTCCTCAGTTGCCGTAAGAGGTTTTCAGCTGTGTGCGTATTCTGGAAAGCGGTGATACAAAGCGTAGCCTGCCTAGGAAAGAGTTGGCGTTTGCGAGATGCTGCTACTGGTGCCGCCGCTGCTGTTCTTGCGGCGGGAGTCCATACATCTACCCAGTGGGCTGTCACAGTCATATAGTCCTGACCCTGCCCTGCTCCACTTGTCCACATGTCCGTGGTTAAGTGGACATTGGGTACAACTGCATTTTTTAGGACACTGGTGAGTCTTTTTCTGACGTCCGTGTACATTCTCGGTATCGCCTGCCTAGAGAAGTGGAACCTAGATGGTATTTGGTAACGGGGGCACACTGCCTCAATAAATTGTCTAGTTCCCTGTGAACTAACGGCGGATACCGGACGCACGTCTAACACCAACATAGTTGTCAAGGACTCAGTTATCCGCTTTGCAGTAGGATGACTGCTGTGATATTTCATCTTCCTCGCAAAGGACTGTTGAACAGTCAATTGCTTACTGGAAGTAGTACAAGTGGGCTTACGACTTCCCCTCTGGGATGACCATCGACTCCCAGCGGCAACAACAGCAGCGCCAGCAGCAGTAGGCGTTACACGCAAGGATGCATCGGAGGAATCACAGGCAGGAGAGGACTCGTCAGACTTGCCAGTGACATGGCCTGCAGGACTATTGGCATTCCTGGGGAAGGAGGAAATTGACACTGAGGGAGTTGGTGGGGTGGTTTGCGTGAGCTTGGTTACAAGAGGAAGGGATTTACTGGTCAGTGGACTGCTTCCGCTGTCGCCCAAAGTTTTTGAACTTGTCACTGACTTATTATGAATGCGCTGCAGGTGACGTATAAGGGAGGATGTTCCGAGGTGGTTAACGTCCTTACCCCTACTTATTACAGCTTGACAAAGGGAACACACGGCTTGACACCTGTTGTCCGCATTTCTGGTGAAATACCTCCACACCGAAGAGCTGATTTTTTTGGTATTTTCACCTGGCATGTCAACGGCCATATTCCTCCCACGGACAACAGGTGTCTCCCCGGGTGCCTGACTTAAACAAACCACCTCACCATCAGAATCCTCCTGGTCAATTTCCTCCCCAGCACCAGCAACACCCATATCCTCCTCATCCTGGTGTACTTCAACACTGACATCTTCAATCTGACTATCAGGAACTGGACTGCGGGTGCTCCTTCCAGCACTTGCAGGGGGCATGCAAATAGTGGAAGGCGCATGCTCTTCACGTCCAGTGTTGGGAAGGTCAGGCATCGCAAACGACACAATTGGACTCTCCTTGTGGATTTGGGATTTCAAAGAACGCACAGTTCTTTGCGGTGCTTTTGCCAGCTTGAGTCTTTTCAGTTTTCTAGCGAGAGGCTGAGTGCTTCCATCCTCATGTGAAGCTGAACCACTAGCCATGAACATAGGCCAGGGCCTCAGCCGTTCCTTGCCACTCCGTGTGGTAAATGGCATATTGGCAAGTTTACGCTTCTCCTCCGACAATTTTATTTTAGGTTTTGGAGTCCTTTTTTTTCTGATATTTGGTGTTTTGGATTTGACATGCTCTGTACTATGACATTGGGCATCGGCCTTGGCAGACGACGTTGCTGGCATTTCATCGTCTCGGCCATGACTAGTGGCAGCAGCTTCAGCACGAGGTGGAAGTGGATCTTGATCTTTCCCTAATTTTGGAACCTCAACTTTTTTGTTCTCCATATTTTATAGGCAGAACTAAAAGGCACCTCAGGTAAACAATGGAGATGGATGGATTGGATACTAGTATACAATTATGGACGGACTGCCACGGTTAGGTGGTATAAAAAAACCACGGTTAGGTGGTATATATTATAATAATAATACAATTATGGATGGACGGACTGCCTGCCGACTGCCGACACAGAGGTAGCCACAGCCGTGAACTACCGCACTGTACACTGGTTGATAAAGAGATAGTAGTATACTCGTAACAACTAGTATGACACTATGACGACGGTATAAAGAAAGAAAAAAAAATACCACAGTTAGGTGGTATATATTATAATAATAATACAATTATGGATGGACGGACTGCCTGCCGACTGCCGACACAGAGGTAGCCACAGCCGTGAACTACCGCACTGTACACTGGTTGATAAAGAGATAGTAGTATACTCGTAACAACTAGTATGACACTATGACGACGGTATAAAGAATGAAAAAAAAACCACGGTTAGGTGGTATATATTATAATAATAATACAATTATGGATGGACGGACTGCCTGCCGAGTGCCGACACAGAGGTAGCCACAGCCGTGAACTACCGCACTGTACACTGGTTGATAAAGAGATAGTAGTATACTCGTAACAACTAGTATGACACTATGACGACGGTATAAAGAATGAAAAAAAAACCACGGTTAGGTGGTATATATTATAATAATAATACAATTATGGATGGACGGACTGCCTGCCGACTGCCGACACAGAGGTAGCCACAGCCGTGAACTACCGCACTGTACACTGGTTGATAAAGAGATAGTAGTATACTCGTAACAACTAGTATGACACTATGACGGTATAAAGAATGAAAAAAAAACCACGGTTAGGTGGTATATATTATAATAATAATACAATTATGGATGGACGGACTGCCTGCCGACTGCCGACACAGAGGTAGCCACAGCCGTGAACTACCGCACTGTACACTGGTTGATAAAGAGATAGTAGTATACTCGTAACAACTAGTATGACACTATGACGACGGTATAAAGAATGAAAAAAAAACCACGGTTAGGTGGTATATATTATAATAATAATACAATTATGGATGGACGGACTGCCTGCCGACTGCCGACACAGAGGTAGCCACAGCCGTGAACTACCGCACTGTACACTGGTTGATAAAGAGATAGTAGTATACTCGTAACAACTAGTATGACACTATGACGACGGTATAAAGAAAGAAAAAAAAATACCACAGTTAGGTGGTATATATTATAATAATAATACAATTATGGATGGACGGACTGCCTGCCGACTGCCGACACAGAGGTAGCCACAGCCGTGAACTACCGCACTGTACACTGGTTGATAAAGAGATAGTAGTATACTCGTAACAACTAGTATGACACTATGACGACGGTATAAAGAAAGAAAAAAAAATACCACGGTTAGGTGGTATATATTGTAATACAATTATGGATGGACGGACTGCCTGCCGAGTTCCGACTGCCGACACAGAGGTAGCCACAGCCGTGAACTACCGCACTGTACTGTGTCTGCTGCTAATATAGACTGGTTGATAAAGAGATAGTATACAATACATACAACAATATACTACTATACTGGTGGTCAGGCACTGGTCACCACTAGTCACACTGGCAGTGGCACTCCTGCAGCAAAAGTGTGCACTGTTTAATTTTAAATTAATATAATATTATGTACTCCTGGGGGCTCCTGCTATAACAACCTGCAGTGCTCCCCAGTCTCCCCCACAATTATTATAAGCTTTGCCTTTTATACATTGATGTGCAGCACACTGGGCTGAGCTGAGTGCACACAGACTGAGTCACACTGTGTGACTGGCTGCTGCTGTGTATCGTTTTTTTTCAGGCAGAGAACGGATATAGCAGAGAACGGATATATTATATTAAAATAAATAAAAGTTAACTAACAACAACTGCACTGGTCACTGTGGTAAACTCTGTCTGACTCTGCACAATCTCTCTCTCTCTTCTAATCTAATTTCTAATGGAGAGGACGCCAGCCACGTCCTCTCCCTATCAATCTCAATGCACGTGTGAAAATGGCGGCGACGCGCGGCTCCTTATATAGAATCCGAGTCTCGCGAGAATCCGACAGCGTCATGATGACGTTCGGGCGCGCTCGGGTTAACCGAGCAAGGCGGGAGGATCCGAGTCTGCTCGGACCCGTAAAAAAAACATGAAGTTCGTGCGGGTTCGGTTTCAGAGAAACCGAACCCGCTCATCTCTAATTAGCAATGGAGCTGATGGAGTTGCAGCTCCAGCCCCACACCCCAAAATAGTCCCCCTGCATCTGCAGCAACATACCCTCCAACACTTTACACATAAACATTGATGCACATTCGAAAAGGGGGCGTGGCCACGGGTACAGCGGCGTGACCACGCCCCCTTTTCTGTACTTTCCATGGAAGCTTGGATAGTCAAAAATCGGTACAGACCATAAAAAAAGGGACTGTACCTGCCAAAAAGGTGCAGCTGGAGGGTATGCCACTGCATCTGCAGCAAGTCTCTGCACTGTAGATAGGGAAAAAACATCCTTTTACTGCAGCGTCCTATGGGGGTCATTCCAAGTTGATCGCTAGGTGCATTCGTTCGCTGTGCAGCAATCAGACAAAAACTCTGCACTTCTGCGAACGATGTAGTTTTACATAGGGTCTAGCGATGCTTTTCAGTCGCACTGTCAGGCAGCCGCAGAGTGATTAACAGGAAGAGGGCGTTTATGGGTGTCAACTGACCGTTTTCAGGGAGTGTTCGGAAAAACCTAGCAGTGGCTGGGCAAACGCAGGGCGTGTTCATGACGTCAAGTCAGGAACTGAATGGTCTGAAGTGATCGCAAGCGCTGAGTAGGTCTGAAGCTACTCTGAAACTGCACAAAATATTTTTGTACCCAGTCTCCGATCCCTTCGTTCGCACTTCTGCTAAGCTAAAATACACTCCCAGTGGGCAGCGGTATAGCGTTTGCACGGCTGCTAAAAACTGCTAGCGAGCGATCAACTCGGAATGACCACCAATGTCTTGCTGCCAGTCCATCTGCCCCCTCCGGCATCAACAATCCCCTCTCCCTAGCCGCAGCGCAGGTGGAACAAAAGCTGCTGCAGCCACCGGCATAGATGTGTATGAAAGCGGTGCAGCGGAAAGGCTTTCATAGCCCTCCCTGCGCCGCATACTCTCTGAGCCCCAGAGCCTCCTCTGCGTGTGATGTCACAGAAGTGCATCCCCACCACAGCTGCACCCAGATCCCCAGAGGCCCTGACTCCGCAACACAACACAGCACCTGGGCTGCCGGCCTGGAAGCCCAGAGATGGCTAATGTAGCAGATAGAGAGTGTGATATCGCGGAGGGTAATGTATGGACGCTGAATCAATGTAAAAGGTGACAGTGCTGTGCAGTGCAGTGGGTGTGCAGTCAGGGCCGGTGCTAGAGTGTTCGCCACCCCCCTGCAAACTATAAATTTGGACCCTCGCATACTTTACAAACGCACAGCGCACATAATGACCCCTGTAGTAGAGACACTTACACATGTAATGCCCCCTGTACCAGAGACGCTTACACATGTAATGCCCCCTGAACCAGTGACGCTTACACAAGTAACACCCCCTGTAGCAGTGATGCTTACACACGTAATGCCCCCTGTAGCAGTGACGCTTACACACGTAACGCCCCCTGTACCAGTGCCGCTTACACACGTAACGCTCCCTGTACCAGTGACGCTTACACACTTAACGCCCCCTGTACCAGTGACGCTTACACACGTAACGCCCCCTGTACCAGTGACGCTTACAAACGTAATGCCCCCTATAGCAGTGCCGCTTACACACGTAACGCCCTCTGTACCAGTGCCGCTTACACACGTAACGTCCCCTGTACCAGTGCCGCTTACACACATAATGCCCCCTGTACCAGTGACGCTTACACACATTATGCAGCAGTCACACATACACACACACACACACAACAGACACATATATATACAAACAGACACACATACATATTGTACATACATTACACACATACACAGTCACACATATATACAGTATACACAGACGATGTATATACACAAACACACACACTCACGCTCTTTCCAGACACTTATCTAATGAAGTCTGGCTGGCCGAAGCTGTAGCAGCTCATTCTCCTACTGCAGCATGGTCCCGCGTAGCTCCGCCCCTTACTCCCATCTAGCTCCGCCCAATTTGCCTCCCTCCCGGCAACTGAATGTCACACAGGGGAGGGGAGGGGGGAGAGGAGGCTTTGTGCTGCCGGCACCGAGGGGGAGAAAAGGTTTTGTGCTTCCGGCGCCGCTGCATGTGTGACAGCAGCCGGCAGCAGCAGCAGGGATAGCAGCAGAAGCTCAGCACAGGGATGCAGAGCAGGGAGAACATCTCTCCTTCCTGGTGCCTCCCTGCACTGCATCCCTTTGCTGAGCGGCTAGCGCCGGCCCTGTGTGCAATGTCACTGACACTGCACAGCACTCTCACCTTTTACATTGATTCAGCCAGTCAGTCAGTTCTGCCAGCCAGTATCTATTGTTTGCACCAGTGTCCCAACGCGCCGCATTACAGGGAAGTAGACGCACTAAATAAACTACAGCTCCCAGCAGCCCTTAGCGCCAAAGCATTCCGGCCCTTAGGGCTGCTGGGAGCTGTAGTTTATTGAGTGCATCTTCTTCCCTGTAATGCGGCGCATTGGGACACCGACGCTAACAATAGTGACTGGCTGCTGTGCGAGTCTCCGGAAGAGCCACTGCCAAAGGGAGGACAGCAGCTTAGCTGCTGACATGAGGAGAAGCAGGAGAAGCATTACTCACCCCTCCCCCACTCACAGTACCTCCGGTCCCATCCTTGGCAACCCCACACCGCCCTCCAGCACCCGTGGTAGCTCTGGGCCCCCTCCCCCACCTGCAGCAACCCGGCACCCGCCCCTCCCGCCGCACCACAACATCTGCCCCTCCCCCACCCGAGGCACCCCCGCAACTGCTCCTCCCCCACCCGCAGTGGCTCCGGACCACCACCCGTGGCACCCACGCACCCTCCCCCACCTGTGGCACCACCGCTCCAGCCCCTCCCCCACCTGCGGCACCACCGCAACCGCTCCTCCCGTGGCACCCCAGAGTCCCATCCGCATCTTCCCCGCACCTGCCACTCCCCCAACCACAGCACCTACTAGGTGATTCACCAGGCCCTGCGTGTGCTGTTACACCGTTGCAAGGGGCTTCGACCCCTTTACCATTGCACGCCCTTTGTCCATGCAATATTTAACCACTGAGACAATTATGATTGGATGTAATACCCCATATAATAAAAATATTGCACGCCACAAGGGTGTGCAAGGGTTAAGGGGACGTAGCCCGTAGGGCGCAATGAATCACCTAGTATAATATATCTGTGGGTTGCTGTAGGTCTATGTGTATCATCTTTTTTCTCCTGCTTATTTTTTCAGGAAAGAGAATTTGTCCTGGAATGAGCCTGGCAGATATGGAAATTTTCTTGTATGTCACCACACTGATGCAAAACTTTACCATCAAGTCACCGGTCCCCCCTGAAGAGATCTCAGTGGCACCAGTGGGAGTGGGACTTGCACACATCCCTCCCAACTATGAATTTTGCCTTTTACCTCGTTCATGTTTTCACTAAAAGGATTAAAGAATAATTGTTTTTAAATCTGAGAATGTGGTTTGCCCCATGACTTGTTAGAGTAAGCCAAGTTCATTGAACCTTTCATGACTGCAGGAGGCCAGTAAAGTAGTACAAGAGGTGGGCTACACTGGTGTCTATTTTCCTTGATTACAGAAAATAGCAACAGTGAAGGGGTTAATGTATGATAAGAAATGTTCTCCATACTTGCAAACGTTCCATGAATGTCAGGGAGACCTAGTCTTGGCCACAGGGAAGAATTATGATAGATTACACCCCAAAACTCCACTCCAATTATGATAGTTTAATTTATTGCGAAATATATATTCTTTGTTTTGTTTATGAAACTAGGAGCCTGCCAAGTCATTTGTCAAAGAAATGAATTGCCCAACTTTGTAACAAAAAGATCTAAGCTCCTGGAGGGAGAAAAGGGATAACCTATTAGATTGTAAAATTAAGAATAAATATATAGGGTTTCTGCTCCTTTTTAAAAAAAAATATTTTATATTGAGGTGTTGCAAAATAATTTACCATTCGACAATGCAAAGCAAACATTGTGGACACGTCTAAACATAAATAACAAATGCACAATTCATTACAACAGAAACTAATAAGGCCACGCGAAGACCAGGAGGACACAAAAATATAACTTGACCATAAATATGACCATAAAAACAGTCAAGATGTGCTATTAGATCGCAAATTCACAGCTCACTATCAAAAACTGCATGGTATATATCAGGGGCGTTTTAAGAGAGGAGGGCACCTCATCCTCTCCGGCCGCAGTAGACCTCTGGCATAAAGCCAGAGTCTACTGTGCATGCGCAGGTCTCCGGGAACATGGCGTCTGCACCTTGTTCCCAAGGACACCTCCAATGCGCAAGGCCACAGCGGCCATTTTTCGAGTGATTTGTGCCTGCACAGCAGGGCTGCCATCGTGGGACTCCAGAAGGGTAAGTATAATATACTGTATGGGTGCAGTATGGAGGTCATTCCGAGTTGTTCGCTCGCAAGGCGATTTTAGCAGAGTTGCTCACGCTAAGCCGCCGCCTACTGGGAGTGAATCTTAGCATCTTAAAATTGCGAACGAAGTAATTGCAATATTGCGATTACACACCTCGTAGCAGTTTCTGAGTAGCTTCAGACTTACTCGGCATCTGCGATCAGTTCACTGCTTGTCGTTCCTGGTTTGACGTCACAAACACTCCCTGCGTTCGCCCAGACACTCCTCCGTTCCTCCGGCCACTCCTGCGTTTTTCCGGAAACGGTAGCGTTTTTTCCCACACGCCCATAAAATGGCCTGTTTCCGCCCAGTAACACCCATTTCCTGTCAATCACATTACGATCGCCAGACCGATGAAAAAGCTGTGAGTAAAATTCCTAAGTGCATAGCACATTTACTTGGCGCAGTCGCAGTGCGAACATTGCGCATGCGCATTAAGCGGAAAATCGCTGCGATGCGAAGATTTTTACCGAGCGAACAACTCGGAATGAGGGCCTATGTGCGGTGTGGGCCACACCCTGGACTCAAGGGTCCGTGTGCACCACACAAACTGCATCCTTTACAGAAACGCCTATAGTATATGTCCCGAATGGCAGAGGGTGATCCTCCTATTGTTTTATAATTTTTTTAATGGGGGTATGAGAAGGGGCAAGCACAGATGATTTCCTTTTTGGTTGTTTTTTATTAATAACTGTAAATGTTTTTTGAACTTACAGTGTCACATATCATGTCTTATGTTCCTCGTGAAATTATATGGTACGAAAATTATGCTCTGTCTATGAACTGTTTTGTTTCTATGGGTCCTACTGTAACAAAAGACTCTTGCTAGATTTCAGTTTGAAAACACTTATTTACCCCACCCCAATTTAACTCTCTCTGCAAATGTTATATCTGCCCGCCCCCCCCCCTGCAGTGCACATGCTTTTGCCCATTAGCTAACAAATTTGCTGCCGCGATCAGATCTGAAAATTGCCTCCTTAATGTACTTTCTTTATTTGTAGGTATATACACATCTTTTTTATTTTATTTTTATTGTATTTTTATTGACGCAATGAGTATAATAATATTGTTGTACAAATAAAAGACGTGTTATAATTTGTTAGAGCAATAAAACAGAAGTAATTACACAATGCCATCTTCGCAAGAGCCTTTTGTTACAGTAGGACCCATAGAAACAAAACAGTTCATAGACAGAGCATAATTTTCGTACCATAGAATTTCACAAGGAACATAAGGCATGATATGTGACACTGTAAGTTCAAAAAACATTTACAGTTATTAATAAACACACCCCACCCAAATCTAACTCTCTCTGCCCATGTTATATCTGCCCCCCCGTAGTGCACATGGGGGGTAATTCAGACCTGATCACTAGACTGCGTTTTTGCACAGTGGGCGATGAGGTCTAAACTGCGTATGCACCCTTTTTCAGGGAGTGGTTAGAAAAAAACAGGCATGTCCAAGCGTTTGCAGGGAGGATTCCTGACGTCAATTCCGGTCCAGGCTGAAGTGATCGCAGCGGCTGAGTAAGTCCTGGGCTGCGCAGAGACTGCACAAGATCTGTTTGTACAGCTCTGCTACACATGCGTTCACACACAGCTAAAATACACTCCTCCTGTAGGCGGCGACTATCTGATCGCAGCAGTGCAAAAATTGCTTGCTAGCGATCAGGTCTGAATTACCCCCATAGTTTTGTCCACCTGCTAACAAATTTGCTGCTACGATCACGTCTGAATTAGGCCCATGGTTTTGCCCATTATCTAACAAATTTGCTGCTGCGATTCGACCTGAATTACCTCCTATATCCAGTAGCAGCAGTGGCGTCATGAGGCGGGTGCGGGGGGTGCGGCCCGCACCCGGGTGTCACCCTTCAATGGGGTGACACCAAATTAAGCTGCACACTCACACCTGCTGCATCCCCTGCTTCATGACACTGTCACACAGCACGGACCCGGCGGAGTCTTCCAGGCGGGGTGTGTGACTTTCAGTCAGCGGGGCGGGGGAGGCATTGGGGGAGCAATTGTAACTGTGCCGCTGCGGAGTCTTCCAGCCGGGAGGGGGTGGATGGGATGCGATTATAACTGTGCCGTAGTGGAGTCTTCTTGTTGCAGGCGGGGGTGTAGGATTTTGAGTCGACGGGGGTACGATCGTAACTGTAGTGCTCTGTTTGCCGTCTGGCACCAAGCACAACAGTTACGATCGCGCCCCCATCAACTCAAAATCCTACATCCCCGCCTGCAACAAGAAGACTCCACTACAGCACAATTATGATTGCATACCTTCCTCCCGGCTGGGAGACTCCGCCGCGGCCGGGTCCATACACATGATCACGTCTTCATCATGCAAGTCCTGTGATGTCATCACGCCGCCGCTCGCCCGCTTGCACTGCTGGGAGGGAGAAGTGGGAGGAGGTTAGTGCTGCGGTTACTACAGGGAGCCTAGGGTCCTAGGGTCTGCCTTGAAGTTGGTTGCGCACCTCAGGCTCATTCTCAACCTCCTGCTGTCACTCCTTGGCTGGCTGCAATTCGTTTGTGGAAACTTCATTAATAAGTTAGTATTTACAGTAAAAAAAAATATTATATAGTCAATTAATTAAATTTTTTTCCTGAAGTAAACATGGATTTTATTGAAATTAGTACCATTTGTTTGTGCAAACAAATGGTTAATTTCAATATAATCCAGTATTATTATTTTTTTTAAAGTGTGTGTATGTATAATATTACACATTATTATTTTTTACACATGCGACAGGTAGATCACGTTATACACACTGCGCCAGATAGAGCACATTATATACAATGCAGCAGGTAGAGCACGTTATACACATTGCGCCAGATAGAGCACGTTATACACAATGCGCCAGATAGAGCACGTTATACACAATGCGCCAGATAGAGCACGTTATACACAATGCGCCAGGTAGAGCACATTAAACACATTGAGCCAAGTAGAGCACCTTATACACATTGCGCCAGGTAGAGCATGTTATACACATTGCGCCAGGTAGAGCATGTTATACACATTGCACCAGGTAGAGCACGTTATACACAATGCGCCAGGTAGAGCACATTAAACACACTGCGCCAAGTAGAGCATGTTATACACATTGCGCCAGGTAGAGCATGTTATACACATTGCACCAGGTAGAGCACGTTATACACATTGCGCCAGATAGAGCACGTTATACACAATGCGCCAGGTAGAGCACGTTATACACAATGCGCCAGGTAGAGCACGTTATACACAATGCGCCAGGTAGAGCACGTTATACACATTGCGCCAGGTAGAGCACGTTATAAATGTTGCGCCAGGTAGAGCACGTTATACACATTGCGCCAGGTAGAGCACGTTATAAATGTTGCGCCAGTTAGAGCACGGAATATATACACGGGAATTATGATTTACAAGTAAAACTAGTACAAAAACATTACTAAGGGTTCTGTGTGGTGTGATACAGAAGGAGGTCCATGGGGGTGACACCATGAGTTACCATACCGGGTGACACCAACCCTAGTGACGCCTCTGAGTAGCAGTTAAAAAAATGTGACTGTAAGAACCTGGGAGGGAGACGCCGGTCAGTATAATACCTATCAACTCAAGGAAATACTATAGGAGGGTCCAGTGCAGCCATCCTGGTAAGATACCAGGTGGTATTAGGTAAGCTATGGTGAATTTGCTCTCTAGTTGTTAATGGGAGGTTATCAATATATGATTACCAGAATATAAAAGAGCGATCCACATGTTTCTCCTTGTTTAAGAGTGTTTCCATTCAATCCATTGTAAATAAAAAGTGGAGTTTAGATAAAAAGAGGGGTATTTGAGGAGGTGCACTATCGATCCAGCCCACAGTACTTAATGCTATTAAAATCTTTTTTGTTCTCTTGGGTCATACGTTGTTTTGGGTCAAAGATACCCAATATCGCCCCTCAGGATTGAAAGGGTCATGGTTGATAAGTTTAGCCTCCTCATATTGACAGACAAGATGCCAAAAGTATTTAACAATGAGGAATTCCCAAAGACAATAGTAAGTATTAATTTCCTCCTGATGACATTTTGGGCAGCAGTGACCCTCAGAGGGTCCCCATATGAAAACATCTGATCAGGTATAAATAGGCATTATGGTATCAATTTTACAAAAGCTCAGTGCACATACTGGCTGGTAATGTTTCATAAGAATCTGTTACGCAATATGACACCATAAATAATTTGTTAGGAAGTGTCACCTTGAAACTCTATTTCTCAGATTATATCAGGTCGATATACTGTATTATTGACATTATAAGTTTGTTACTCAAACATGTAAAGGTTAACGGATAATCGCAGTGCCTTTTGATGTAAAGAATATAAGAATTCCATAGATATCAATTATAATGAGATTTATACTCCTTTGTTCTAGAGGGATTCGGTATGTAATACCGATAGACGGGATTCCGGCTGTCAGTGCCGTAACTAGACATTTTAGCGCTGTGTGCAAGAAATGGCATCGGTGTCCTTCCGATATACAAAACATGGCCAGTGCGCACCGTAGCTGTGCCTAAAATATATAGAGGCGTGGCTTCATGGGAAAGGATGCGTGGCCACAACATAATACAAATTCATATTACGCTGTACAGTAGTCTCCATTATTCAAATTAGCGCCACTTACACACATTACACCAGGTAGAGACCATTTTACACATTACAGCCGGTAGAGTCCACTTTTACACATTATGGCAGCAGAGTCCTCCTTTTTACACATTAGGCTGGCAGAGACCCCATTTTTACACATTAGGCTGGCAGAGACCCCCTTTTTACACATTAGGCTAGCAGAGACCCACTTTTTACACATTACACTGGCAGAGTACCCTTTTTACAGATTTGGCTGACAGAGACCCCCTTTTTACATATTTGGCCAACAGAGACCACATTTTACAAAAAGATAGAGAGATAGAGAGAGATAAGACAGAAACATCCACACTCACCGGGGGTGAGTGCTGAGGCTGGCCGAGTGCTGTGCTGCTGCCGAGATCCCGGGCTGCGTGGGTGGCAGCCATCAGGACTTCTCCTCAGTGGCGGGGGCTCGGCAGGCTGCAGATGGGTGCCTGGCTGGTGCTTGTGGGTTGGTAGAACACCACGCGCAGTCACTCCCACCACCGCGTCCGCTCTCGGAAGAATGCCGTGCACAAAGACCTCATGCCCACACCAGCATTCTGGGAAGGTGGGGCATTCTGCAGAGGGGTAACTAGAAGCTATCAGGTGCATTGGGACTGGTACTGGGAGTGTCGAGTGGGAGGCGGAGCTGCTCGGGCAGGCAGGGGGACAGCCCCGGAGCTGTCCTGCTTGCTTGTTCCTCAATTAGGTGTCCTGGCTCCCAGCTGACCCCTCAGCACAGCGATGCACTTCTTCCACAAATGCGCTGTGTGCAAGGCACACTCCGCACACACCTAGTTACGGCCCTGCCGCATGTATAGTACATCCTATCTGCCAAAATCCCAGTTACGAGTCTCCTCGCAGGCTCGCTGCGATTGAAACAGCTTCGGGCCCTGTGACTCACCACGCTTTGGGCCCTGTGACTCACCACGCTTTGGGCCCTGTGACTCACCACGCTTTGGGCCCTGTGACTCACCACGCTTTGGGCCCTGTGACTCACCATGCTTTGGGCCCTGTGACTCACCACGCTTTGGGCCCTGTGACTCACCACGCTTCGGGCCCTGTGACTTACCACGCTTTGGGCCCTGTGACTCTCCTCGCTCGTCACAGGTTATATTCCCACTTGGTTGTTGGCGTGGACCCACCAACCGAGTGGGAATAACGGGGATTCTGGGCATCAGTATTTTACCGGCTGTCGGGATTTTGGCGTCAGTCTCCTGAACGCCAGGATCCCGGCAGCTGGCATTGTAACTGCACTTCATTTTAGATATATATACTGACTATATTTCTAATAGTATTACTGCAGGTATACGTATATTGGACCTGATTCAGAGATGGACGCAGATCGCTGCATAAGCAGCAAGATCTGCGTCTATCTCCTCACATGCTGTATAAAAGTATCTGGATCATAGCCCAGTCATTGTGCTAAAGGGGTCTATCGTGTGTTAACTATATGAATTGCTACATTAAATGAAGCACTAGACTGCAACAATTATCATCTCATCAGGTTCTGGGGAGTGCTAAATAAAGTTTCTCATACGTCCTAGAGGATGCTGGGGAAGCTTCAAGAACCATGGGGTATAGATGGGATCCGCAGGAGACATGGGCACTTTAAGACTTTAAAGGGGGTGTGAACTGGCTCCTCCCTCTATGCCCCTCCTCCAGACTCCAGTTAGATTCTGTGCCCAGTGAGACTGGATGCACACTGAGGAGCTCTCCAGAGTTTCTCAGAAAAAGACTTTGTTAGGTTTATTATTTTCAGGGAGACCTGCTGGCTACAGGCTCCCTGCATCGTGGGACTGAGGGGAGAGAAGCAGACCTACTTCTGTGAGTTCAAGGGCTCTGCTTCTTAGGCTACTGGACACCATTAGCTCCAGAGAATCTGATCGCTAGGTACGCCTAGATGCTTGTTCCCGGAGCAGCGCCGTCACCCCCCTTGGAGCCAGAAGTCAGAAGACGGGTGAGTAAAGAAGATCAGAAGACTTCAGTGACGGCTTGAGGTACCGCGCAGCGATCGCGCTGCGCGCCATGCTCCCACACACAGCGGCACTTCAGGGTGTAGGGCGCGGGGGGCGGGCGCCCTGGGCAGCATAAATCCTCTATAACACACTAGCAGAAGTGGCTTACGGTGCCTAGGCACAATAACCGGACCCCCGCCAGTATAAATATTTAAATAAATAGCGGGACTGCAGCACGCCGTTAAGGGGGCGTGGCTTAGCCCGCACAGCTCCACTCAGCGCCATTTTCTCCTCACGCTGCAGAGACGCTGGTCCTGGCATCCTACACTGCTGTACAGTAACAGGGTGCAAAACGGGGGGGGGGGGAGACATCAATTTGGTGCTGTAATTCATATTATAAAAGCGCTGGCAGGTCCGAGACATTATTTTATTTGTCCAGTACCGGGATGGGCGCTGGGGTGTGAGCTGGCATAAATTCCCTCTGTGTTTCTCTAACAGGCTTGGCTGTGGGTCTGTCCCCTATAGCCCCAGTGTGGTTGTGTCGGTACGAGTGTGTCGACATGTCTGAGGCTGAGTGCTCTTCCCAGGAGGAAGCTGGTACGGGGACTGAGAAGAATGTGGGAGTGACCGTGTCGGCACTGCCGACGGCTGATTGGGTAAATGTGTTAAGTGTTCTGAATGCTAATGTGGCTTGACTACATAAAAGATTAGATAAATCAGAATCTCATGCCCAGACATGGAGACAGTCCATGGAGGTTGCATTATCACAAGTTCAGACCCCCTCGGGGTCACAGAAACGTACATTTACCCAGATAGCGGATCCACAGGGCCGGTGCAAGGTTTCCCGGGACCCTAGGCAAAACTTCTGCCTACTGCCCCTTCCCCATACCCACCCTTCAGGTGAAAGGCATGCTGCTGCTCTCCCCCAACCCCAGTCTGTTGCATGGTTGCTCTCTTTTCCCCATCTCCCCAGTCTGTGTGGGTGCCTGCTGCTCTCACCACACCCTCTCCCCCCACTCTGTTAAATGTCTGCTATACTATTCCCCCCAACATCTGTGTGCATGCTGGTGCTCATCCCCCCAGACTGTGTGCATGCCTGCTGCTCATCTCTGCGCCCCCCCCCCCCCTTCCTGACTGCTGCTCTCCCCCTCTTTCCTTATCAAATGCAGAGAGTGCACTGTGCAGCCACCTTACCTGCAGGCTGCGATGTAGAGTTGGGGCTGAGTAGACTGTGAAAGAACCTGGAATGAAGAGCAGCACCGCATGTCACCCCTGGCCAAGACTCCAGGAGCTGTCAAAGTTACTGCCTGTGCCGGAGCTGGAGGCTGCAATACAGGAGCGTGGCAGTCGCTGCTACTGTAAGATATGAGTGCCGGGGGTATTGCAGCACCTGTGGGAGGTAGGACCATGCTACATTTTTCAGGCATCTGCAGCAGGCCGCCCCCTTAGGTCCCGGCGCCCCTATGCAGCTGCCTAAAGCTGCCTAGTGGAAGCTCCGGCCCTGCGGATACAGGTACTGACACGGATTCTGATTCCAGTGTCGACTATAGTGATGCCAGATTGAATCCTAAACTGGCTAAGAGCATTCAGTACATGATTGTGGCTATCAAAGAGGTGTTACATATCACGGAAGACCCTACTGTTCCTGATACTAGGGTCTTTATGTTTAAAGGAAAGAAACCTGAGGTAATGTTTCCTCCCTCTCATGAACTGAACGCTCTTTTTGAAAAGGCTTGGGAAAACCCTGATAAGAAATTCCAGGTCCCCAGGAGAATTCCGGTGGCATATCCGTTCCCCTCTGGGAACAGGGAAAAGTGGGAGTCAACCCCCACGGTGGACAAAGCTCTGTCGCGACTGTCCAAAAAGGTTGCGCTTCCGTCTCCGGACACGGCAGCCCTGAAGGATCCTGCAGATCGTAAGCAGGAAAATACGCTAAAAGCCATTTATGTCACTATGGGTACGCTGCTCAGGCCTGCCGTTGCATCGGCATGGGTGGGTAGCGCTATAGAAAAGTGGGCAGATAACTTGTCATCTGAATTAGATACCCTGGACAGGGATAGCATTCTTTTGACGCTGGGTCATATAAAGGATGCTGCAGCCTATCTAAAGGAAGCTGCGAGGGATATTGGCCTTTTGGATTCAAGGGCCAATGCCATGGCAGTCTCGGCTAGAAGGGCATTGTGGATTCATCAATGGAATGCTGATGCCGATTCTAAGAAGTCTATGGAGTCTCTACCGTATAACGGTAGTGTCTTGTTTGGTGATGGCCTCACTGACCTGGTATCTACGGCTACCGTGGGTAAGTCATCATTTTTGCCTTATGTTCCTGCGCAACAAAAGAAAATGCCCCACTATCAGATGCAGTCCTTTCGGTCCAATAAATACAAGAAGGGACAAGGGTCCTCCTTCCTTGCTACGAGAGGAAGGGGAAGGGGAAAAAGGTCACAGGCCGTGCCAGGTTCCCAAGAGCAGAAGTCCTCCCCGGCTTCTACCAAATCCACCGCATGACGTTGGGGCTCCTCTGCGTGAATCCGCACCAGTGGCGGCACGCCTCCAACTCTTCAGTCAGGTCTGGGTTCACTCAGACCTGTACCCTTGGATATTAGAAATAGTGGCCCAAGGGTACAAATTGGAGTTTCAAGACGTGCCCCCTCACCGATTTTTCAAATCGGCCTTACCAGCTTCTCTTCCAGAAAGGGAGGTAGTATGCGCTGCAATACTAAAGCTGTGTCAAAATCAAGTCATTGTCACGGTACCCCCGTCACAACAGGGGGAAGGCTTTTATTCGAGCCTGTTCGTGGTCCCGAAGCCGGATGGCTCAGTCGGACCGATTCTGAACCTAAAAAAACTCAATTTCTATTTAAAGAAGTTCAAATTCAAGATGGAATCTCTCCGGGCAGTGATCTCCAGTCTGGAGAAAGGGGATTTCATGGTGTCGGTCGACATAAAGGATGCCTACTTACACGTCCCCATTTATACTCCACATCAGGCTTACCTGAGGTTTGCGGTTCAGGATTCTCATTACCAATTTCAGACGTTGCCGTTTGGTCTATCCACGGCTCCGAGAATTTTCACCAAGGTTATGGCGGAAATAATGGTTCTCCTGCTCCAGCAGGGTGTCACAATTTTCCCGTACTTGGATGATCTACTCATAAAGGCGAGATCCAAGGAGCAATAACTGAAAAATGTTGCACTCTCACTGACGATTCTGCAACAGCATGGTTGGCTCCTAAACTTACTAAAATCACAGCTGGTTCCGACGACACGGCTGTCGTTCCTCGGTATGATTCTGGATACACAATTACAAAGAGTTTTTCTTCCAGAGGAAAAAGCTCTGGAAATACAGAACATGGTGAAACAGGTTCTGAAACCAGCAAGAGTGTCAATTCTTCAATGCACTCGGTTGCTAGGCAAGATGGTGGCGGCCTACGAGGCCATACAGTTTGGCAGGTTCCATGCCAGAGTTTTTCAGTGGGACCTGTTGGACAAGTGGTCCAGGTCTCACCTGGACATGAACCGGAAGATAGCCCTATCGTCCAGGACCAGAATCTCTCTCCTGTGGTGGCTGCACAGTTCTCACCTCCTAGAGGGATGCAGGTTCGGGATTCAGGATTGGATCCTCGTAACCACGGATGCAAGTCTCCGAGGCTGGGGAGCAGTCACACAGGGAAGAAATTTCCAGGGAAAATGGTCAAGCCAGGAAGCTTGTCTGCACATAAACATTCTGGAATTGAGGGCCATTTACAACGGCCTTCTGCAAGCGGAATATCTTCTTTGCGGTCTGCCCGTCATGATTCAGTCGGACAACATAACAGCAGTGGCGTACGTAAACCGCCAGGGCGGAACAAAGAGCAGAGCGGCGATGGCGGAGGCCACAAAAATAGGATTTTGGTACTTACCAGGTAAATCCTTTTCTTTGAATCCATAGGGGGCACTGGAGTACTCTTGGGATATGGACGGCTTCCACGGGAAGAAGGCACTGAATAAATTAATTTTGGAACTACTCCTCCCCTCCATATCCCAGAGTACCTCAGTGTTTTTTACTGAGCTGAACAGGAGCTATAGAGAGGTTGACAATGGAGAATTACATATAACATAACGGACAACAATAAAGTTGACACAACATTACTGACAACTAAACAGTTGACACCATAACCGATTAGAACTTGTTAATTTGAACCAGTCAGTGAGAATGTGTTACCATAGGTTCTACTGAACTTACCCCAAACCAGGTAAACTGCTCTGGGTGGGCGTCCAGTGCCCCCTATGGATTCAAAGAAAAGGATTTACCTGGTAAGTACCAAAATCCTATTTTCTTTTTCATCCACTAGGGGTCACTGGAGTACTCTTGGGACGTACCAAAGTTTCCCCCGTGGGCGGGAGAGCTGTTTGGCACCTGTAACACTAGGCGGCCAAAGCTAGATGCTGATGCCGCAAACGTATCAAACTTGTAAAAGCACACAAACGTGTGCACTGAAGACCATGTAGCCACTCAGCAAAGCTGTGTCGTAGAAGCTCCACGACTCGCTGCCCATGACGTTCCCACAGCACGTGTGGAATGAGCTGTTACTGATGTAGGCGGCTGTAACCTAGCATGAAGGTAAGTCTGACGTATGGTCAGTTTAATCCATCTGGATAAGGTCTGCTTAGAAGCTGGCCAACCCATCTTGGCAGCATCATAGAGAACAAACAACGTATCCGTCTTACGAACTATCGACGTTCGGGATACATAAACGCGTAATGCGCGTACCACATCCAACGTTCCAGAATCTCCTGTTAACACAGGAACTACTATTGGTTGATTGATGTGAAAAGATGACACTACCTTTGGTAGGAAAGCGGGATTCGTCCGAAGTTCCGCTCTGTCATCATGAAACACCAAATACGGTGGCTTGCACGACAAGGCACCCAAATCTGAAACACGCCTTGCTGAAGCTAAGGCTAAGAGAAAAATTGTTTTCCAAGTGAGAAATTTAATATCCACTTGTTGTAAGGGTTCAAAGTATAAGGACTGTAAGAAATCTAAAACCAGATTCAAGTCCCATGGCGCTGTAGGTGGAATGAATGGAGGCTGTACTCTGAGGACACCCTGCAGAAACGTGTGTACCGACGGCAATAGAGACAATTTTCTTTGAAAGTAAATTGACAATGCAGATATCTGCACTTTTAGTGTGGATAGACGCAGTCCTCTATCTAACCCCATCTGTAGAAATAACAAAAGATGGGATAACTTGAAAGATGATGTCGGAAACTTTCGAGCTTCACACCAACCTATATAGGCACGCCAGATTCTGTAATAATGAGCTGCCGTGACCGGCTTTCTAGCTCGTAACATGGTTGGTATAACCGATTCTGGAATGCCCTCTCTTCTTAAGAGGGCGGTCTCAACAGCCACCCCGTCAAACGCAGCCGCGCTGAATCGAGGTAAAGGAACGGACCCTGTTGTAACAGGTCCGGACGTAGTGGGAGCGGCCAAGGATCGTCTGCAAGTAGTCCGCGGAGATCCGAGAACCAAGCTCTCCGAGGTCAATGAGGCGCCACTAGTATGACTGTGACGGACTCTCTTTTGATCCGTTTTAGCAACAGAGGGAGCAGCGGAAACGGTGGAAACAGATACACGAGGCTGTACGGCCACGCGACTGTGAGAGCATCCACCGCCACTGCCTTTGGATCTCTCGTTCTGGACACATACTGGGGCATTTGGTGATTGTGGTGAGATGCCATCAGATCCACCTGAGGGTAACCCCACCTCTGGACCAACATGTGAAACACTTCTGGATTTAATGCCCATTCTCCTGGATGAAAATCTCGACGACTGAGATAATCCGCCTCCCAGTTGTCCACTCCCAGCTAGGGTATCAAATCTGTAAAACTTCGCAAAGGTGTTTGATCCTGACCAAGTAGCAGCTCGGCAAAGCTGTAATGCCGAGACCCCTCGGGCAGCCGCCCAGGATGAGACCATCTTTCTGGTAGAATGGGCTTTCACCGATTTCAGTAACAGCAATAGAATGCCGTAGAATGAGTCTGCTGAATCGTATTACAGATCCAGCGTGCAAAAGTCTGCTTGGAAGCAGGAGCCCCAATCTTGCTGGAAGCATACAGGACAAACAGAGCATCTGTTTTCCTAACTTGAGCCGTTCTGGCGACATAGATTTTCAAAGCTCTGACCACAGCAAGATACTTTGATTCCGCCAAGGCATCAGTAGCCACTGGCACCACAATAGGCTGATTCACGTGAAACGATGAAACCACCTTTGGCAGAAATTGCTGACGAGTTCTCAACTCCGCTCTATCAGCATGGAAGATTAAATAGCGACTTTTGTGAGACAAAGCCGCCAATTCAGATACTCGCCTTGCGGATGCCAAGGCCAATAGCATGACTACATTCCAAGTAAGGAATTTTAACTCATCCTTACGCAAAGGTTCAAACCAATGAGATTGCAGGAACTGCAACACCACATTAAGATCCCATGGTGCCACTGGGGGCACAAAGGGAGGTTGGATGTGCAGTACTCCTTTCACGAAGGTCTGAACCTCTGGAAGGGAGAACAATTCCTTCTGAAAGAAAATTGACAAGGCCGAAATTTGAACTTTAATGGAAGCCTAACTTTAGGCCCGCATTCACACCTGTTTGCAAAAAATGGAGCAACCGCCCCAGCTGAAATTCCTCCGTAGGAGCCTTCTTGGATTCACACCAAGACACATATTTTCTCCAAATACGGTGGTAATGCTTTGTCGTTACTTCTTTTCTAGCTTGAAGAAGTGTGGGTATGACTGCACTTGGAATATCCTTTCGAGCTAGGATTTGGCGTTCAACCGCCATGCCGTCAAACACAGCCGCGGTAAGTCCTGATACACGCATGGTCCTTGTTGTAGCAGGTCCTCTCATAGAGGAAGAGGCCAGGGATCTTCTATGAGTAACTCCTGAAGATCTGGATACCATACCCTCCTTGGCCAGTCCGGAACAACGAGTATTGCTTGAACTCTTGTTCTTCTTATAATCATTATCACTTTTGGAATGAGCGGAAGTGGAGGGAACACATAGACCGACGGAAACACCCACGGTGTCACCGCTATTGCTTGAGGGTCCCTCGACCTCGAACAATATCTCGGAAGCTTCTTGTTGAGACGAGACGCCATCATGTCTACTTGAGGAATTCCCAAACGACGTGTCACTTCTGCAAAGACCTCTTGATGAAGACCCCACTCTCCTGGATGGAGATTGTGTCTACTGAGGAAGTCTGCTTCCCAGTTGTCCACTCCCGGAATGAATACTGCTGTCAGAGCGCTTACATGTTTCTTCGCCCAGCAAAGAACTTTCTTTTTCATCCACTAGGGGTCACTGGAGTACTCTTGGGATATGGACGGCTTCCACAGGAAGAAGGCACTGAATAAATTAATTTTGGAACTACTCCTCCCCTCCATATCCCAGAGTACCTCAGTGTTTTTTCTGTGCTCGACACAGCAAGAAGGCTTGTGGAGTTTGTCCACATTCATTGGAATTTTTTCTAAGTTTTTCAACAATTTCCACATCCCTTCCCCCCTTCCAATAGGCCTGGGTCCGGAATAGTGGAAGCTGCTACTAGGAGCTGTGGGTGTCGGGCCTCTCTAAAAAGAGCTCCCTCACACCACGTGCAGGACTGCCTGCAGGAAGCTGGACGGAGCTTGAACAAGAAGCCCCGTCATAGCCCTCACTACAGGTATGTTGGGTTGGGGCGGTCAGCTCACGCTGCCACCCCGCTGTGTGGGGAACTGTATTGGGGAGAGCCGCCCGCCGCCACTTCCAAGTCCCCGCCGATACCCGGAGCCGCGCGTGCATAGGCCGCTCCACGGCTCTATGCTGTGCGCTCCCCGGCTCCCGCTAGCCACCTCCCGGCCGCCGCCGCTTCCAAGTCCCCGCCGATACCCAGAGCCGCGCGTGCATAGGCCGCTCCACGACTCTATGCTGTGCGCTCCCCGGCTCCCGCTAGCCGCCTCTTCTCAGCCGCATGTAAGCCCAGCTCCGTGTACAGAGAGCGGTACACGGAGCACGGGGGGGGAGGCACATAGAAAATTCACTTAGCAGCAGCAGCAGCAGCGCTGCAGGGTTTTTTAGTAGGCTATTAAGCCTTGGTATCAGGATATATATATGCAGTTTAGTGGGGATAATCTGCATTTTGTGTTATACTGGAAACTTGGCATATAACCATGATTCCTGTTTTTTTTTTTTTATCCTGTCTGTTTCCAGAGTTCCTATACTACATCTCTACTTCACTAAAGGCGCAGGGGTGTTAGGGGAATTTGGGATCAGGTTTTTCATATTACTGGCGTGCACTGCACTTAGCCAGATATATATATATATACAAGAACCTTAGTGCTATTTACTGAGTCGTGCAAATTGTCTCTGTTTGTAGTTTGTATTGTCTGTCTGCATAATGAGTAAGGCACCAGCAGAGACTAAAAAGCAATTTCCTTGCCATGTCTGTAAAAGTGTGTTGCCTGATGGATCTACCACATGTACAGTATGTTTTGTGAATTCAGCTACAAATACAATTTCCACTCCGGTTTTAAAGCCAGTTTCATCTCCGGACCCTCCATGGGCTATGCTTGCAAATGTCCTGGTTGGATTGCAATCAGAATTGGCCGCCACTCGTCAAGAGCAGGAAGCGGCAAGATCTGAGTCTAAGATGAGACCGCTAGAGTTACCGGAGGGGTCTCAATCTTACCAAAAGTCCAAGTCCACCTTGGGTGGAAAGGATAAGTTTCTTTTGTCTTATGATTTGCCAGTTTCTGCTATGCTAGACCTCACTGCGAATGAGGGTGAGGAGGGCGAAATAGACCAGCAGTCAGATAGTGACGATTTTGACAGCCCAGGCATTGATAATCTCATCAGAGCGGTGCGTCAGTCTCTGAAGTTTACAGAAACTGAGGAGCCTCTGACAAATGATGAAGTCGTATTTACTAAACGACAGAGATCTCCGATGTGTTTTCCTGTTTCGGAATCTCTTAATAAAATGTTACTAGAAACACGAAAGAATCCGGATAAACAGTTTTCTATACCTCGCAGATTTAAGTCGAGTTACCCGTTTCCAGAGTCCATGACAGCTACATGGGAGAATCCGCCATTGGTGGATTCGTCCGTATCTAAACTTACAAAGAAATTAACCATACCAGTACCAACTGCTACTACGCTTAAAGACCCTTCAGACCGTAAAATAGAAGCTATGCTAAAGTCCATGTATATAGCAGCAGGAGTGCTGCTGAGACCTGGGTTGGTTGGCATTTGGGTAACTAAGGCGCTAATGGTATGGATAAAAGAGCTCAAGTCTGCTCTACAGGACGATCATCTTATACTTCTCGCTGATCAAATCTGGGAAGCTGCTGACTATCTATGTACAGCTTCTACTGACGTCTGTCAGCTCACTTCTCGCCTTTCATCATCGCTAGTTACAGCACAACGAGCACTCTGGCTACGTTCTTGGCAAGCGGAGGCGGAGGTCAAAAAAGGTATAGAGGCGTTACCTTACGGTGGCGAGAAGCTGTTCGGTCCTGAATTGGACAGATGGATTTCTGAGGCCACGGGAGGAAAGTCTGTTTTCTTACCATTTCCTCCAACGGTACCTAGACGCAAATACTCTGGTCCGGCGTTCAAATCCTCTAGAGCTCAGTCCTTTCGTGGGCGCGGCAGAGGAGCGGCCACACTTGGTAGAAGAGGTCGGGGACGTGGTTTCCAACAAACCAACACAAGTCGTCAGGACGCTAAGGTCGCCAACAAGCCAGTGGCATGATGGGCTCCCAGCCCATCTCGGATCTCCAATTGTGGGAGCACGCCTTCAGACGTTCCAGGGGGCGTGGCTTCAGACGTTTACAGATGGGTGGATCCGCAATTTAGTGTTAAAGGGTTACAAAATAGAGTTCGATTGTCTTCCGCCAATGCGGTTTTTCAAGACAGGTCTGCCTGTGTCGGACGACAAGAAGGTGGTTCTGCAGATTGCCATTCAGTCTCTGCTGAATGCAGCAGTTTTGATTCCGGTCCCTGTACAACAACAGGGGCAGGGTTATTATTCCAGTCTGTTTGTGTTACCAAAGCCGGATGGCTCGGTTAGGCCAATATTGAACTTAAAAGGTCTCAATCAGTACGTCACTTACTACAGATTCAAGATGGAATCTCTGCGGTCAGTAATTGCAGGTTTAGAGCCACAGGAATGCATGATTGCACTGGATCTCAAAGATGCGTACCTACACATTCCGATTTGGCCACCTCATCAGAGGTTCTTGCGGTTTGCAATACGGCAAGACCATTACCAGTTTCAGGCTCTACCGTTTGGCCTTTCATCAGCGCCTCGGGTATTCACCAAGGTGATGTTGGTGATGATAGCTCATCTCAGATCCCTGGGAGTAATAATTGTTCCGTATTTGGACGATTTGCTCATCAAGGCTCTGTCTCAACAGATGCTTCTCCAACAGGCGTTGCTAACATACAATGGGGTATATTTACTAAGCTCCCGATTTTGACCGAGATGGTGTTTTTTCTTCAAAGTGTCATCTCGGGAATTTACTAAACTCAAATCACGGCAGTGATGAGGGCATTCGTATTGTTATTACGGCTGTGTAGTAAAAATACGAATGAATACACCATCGGTCAAACGCGGCTGTTTAGGTATTGAACACGGTCATTTACTAACCATTCGTATTTGAAATCTCTTCCGTGAAAATGCATGTGCGGCTGTGTAAAAATACTAATCGTACAAAAAGCCTAAAAAAAAGTAGACCTGCTTTTGAGAAGTGTGTTTACATGTGTTGCCAATTCTACATTAGTCACACCTGACTTTTTGGACCTTTAAAAGGGGCCCCAACACATTTTTCACCACTCTCAATCTGAAATGGCTGCTACTGTGTGTAGTACTGCTGTCTTGTTTGCTGGGGGATACCAGACACTGCTCCATGAGGCAACAATATACCCAGGCCAGGAAAATCAACATGGTCAGCAGGTTGTACATGTTCCGCGTAGGCTGGCCATGGCTTGTTGTTTTAGTGGGCGTGTAAACCATAACAAATTTGCTGATGAACATGTTATACAGATGCTCCGACTAAATGTAAATAACATTTTCCCTCTGTATGACTTTGTCAAACTGAACCTAGACCCTGAGACAGCACGCTCTCGCTCTGTCTCAGGCCTGCACAAACTCCTGCCTGTGTTGCACTTTATGGCTACTGGCAGCTTCCAGCCTGTGACTAGCGATGTCATTAGTATCTCACAGGCCACCTTTTAGAAATATGTAATTCAGGTGAGTTAAAACATACATACACGTCTATGTTTAAGTGGTGCTTCTGTAATAGAACACAGTATTGTATTGATTACAGGTCATGACACTCACCTTTAATTTTGGAATGTCCACTCAGGTTTTGGATGTCTTGGATGGCCACATAGATGCCTCTCTCTGCTTCCCTACCCTGGAGTCGCAGTGGCATGCAGTCAGGGTAGCTTTATGTGATCTTGCTGCCATGGCCAATGTGCTGGGTGCCATAGATTAGACACACGTTGAGCTGAGGACACCTAGGGGCAGGCAATATATTTATACCAATACACATCTGGCCCAAGACACTAATGTGGAGGTGGTTTGTGGAGCCAATTAAACAATACACATATTCCGTGTTAACAATTTTTTTATTTTAACACACGAATTTATGAAAAAAAAAACCCCAAAAAAAACATTTTATTGGTCACCATATTCTGTGCACGCATTATTATTTGTGTTTTTTCACGGACGAGTGACAAAAACGAAACTTAGGAAAAAAACGCGTCCGTGAACGGACAAACACTGCCGTAACCAAAATGTGACGCAGTCGTAAAAAAACCCCTCATAACACGGCCGCTAAACCACTAAATCGGCCGCATTCTACCTTACAAAACCACGAATGACATCGACATCGTAAAACACGAAAAATACAAATACGACAGCTTAGTAAATGAGGCGTAACATTTTCAAAAAGTTGCAAATACACACAGTCGATGTCATTCGTGACGAATCTCCCTCCAAATCGGGACTAATACGAATTTTAGTAAATATACCCCAATGTACTAGTTCGGCACGGTTGGATAGTCAATTTCAAGAAATCACATCTGATTCCGTCTCAACGACTTCAATTCCTAGGTATGATTCTCGATACGGTAAATTAAAGAATTTACCTACCAGAACAGAAAGTACAGGTCATTCGTCATCTAGTACAATTAGTACTCAAGCCGCGCACAGTCTCGGTACATTTGTGCATTCGCCTCTTAGGCACAACGGTGGCGGCTTTCGAAGCGCTTCAGTTCGGAAGATTTCACTCACGTCCTTTTCAACTAGATGTGCTAGCACAGTGGTCGGGCTCGCATTTACAGATTCACCACAGGGTGAAGATGTCGCCACAGGCCAGAGTGTCTCTTCTCTGGTGGCTCAAAGTACACAATCTAACCGCAGGGAAACGGTTCGGCGTCTGGAATTGGATAATTCTATCGACAGACGCGAGTCTCAGAGGCTGGGGAGCTGTAGTTCAAAGTTATCGGCTCCTGGGTCTCTGGGCAGATCACGAAAGATTGCTGTCTATAAATGTCCTGGAACTCCGGGCAATTTACAATGCGCTACGACAAGCAGTGCACATGTTTCGGTTTCAGGTGCAGTCAGACAATGCGACGGCGGTCGCATACATCAACAAGCAAGGAGGAACGAGAAGCCGCATGGCAATGCGGGAAGTAGCTCGGATCCTCAGGTGGGCCGAGTATCACCAAGTGATATTGTCGGCAGTTTGGTCAATCGGTGCTGCAGAGTCATCCGCACTCTCCCGCCCGTTCTAGAGCTTTGGTATAAACCCCATGGTTCTTGAAGCTTCCCCAGCATCCTCTAGGACGTATGAGAAAAATAGGATTTTAATACCTACCGGTAAATCCTTTTCTCTTAGTCCGTAGAGGATACTATATTTATTATATTTTTTTATACATTAGTAATGTCAAAATTTGTGTATGTGCAGTGATTTAGAGAAACAAAACAACATAGCATTTTATATAGATAAAGAGAAATCGTTTCTTAGTATCATTCAATTAAAACTTCAATTGAATAAACACAGGTGATTTGAGCTTCTCATCAAGAGGTAGATAAAAAGGTAACACCCCATTGAGAAGCCAGTCTTGAGGAAGTCCCGAGAATTAACGGGACGAAACGCGTTGACGTCATCACCCGGTTTCAACCGCTGCTTGTGTGATTGTGTCTCTGGCTGCTTCTGCCGCACCTGCCGTTCTCAACTGTGCCGGTCTTCTGCCGCTTGTCTCTGCCACATCCACCTGTGTCCTTCGGCTGCCGTCTGTGGTGTGTGCTACACCGAGGACATTTACATCTACGGCTGATTATCACTGTGGCTTCCTGGACGCTGCTTGGTGCAGCACCAACGGCTCGTTGGAATCTCCTCTGCCTACGATTGTGTGCTTACAAACGCTGCCCGCCAGCCCGGAACTCCCTAAGGTATTTCCCTGCACTTGTGCTATAGTGCTGTAGTGGAGGACACCTCGAGGAAAGGGTAATTATTAACCCCGTCTGATCGGGCATAACACATCACGGAGGACCAATTCTGCACTGGGACGCCAGTGACAGTATAAGTGGAGACATTTATTTAATCAACTTTATACAAACTGGCATAGAGTAATGAGAAATATGTGGCATTAACGGCAAACGAAGCAAACAATCAATGTTTCTTACTAGTTGGATATCCCTGTAGAAACCATTGGTACAACTAATTAAGCTAAAGTGGCTTTTTATTTTAACATCTCACTAAATGAGGAATGCATTCTGGTTGAAACATTATAGCAATTGAGCTGATACATTTTATTGTGTATTTTAACAAGTGTATGTATTTAAAGTGCAATACTATTTGTTTCTAGTAAAAGAATATAATTTAACAAGTCTCTTGGTTTTATAGTAAAGGCAAACATTCACGTTATTATCACTCTATTTGGAAGTCACTAAAGCGCACAAACACTTCCGTTTGCCACAGGCCAGAGTGTCTCTTCTCTGGTGGCTCAAAGTACACAATCTAACCGCAGGGAAACGGTTCGGCGTCTGGAATTGGATAATTCTATCGACAGACGCGAGTCTCAGAGGCTGGGGATCTGTAGTTCAAAGTTATCGGCTCCTGGGTCTCTGGGCAGATCACGAAAGATTGCTGTCTATAAATGTCCTGGAACTCCGGGCAATTTACAATGCGCTACGACAAGCAGTGCACATGTTTCGGTTTCAGGTGCAGTCAGACAATGCGACGGCGGTCGCATACATCAACAAGCAAGGAGGAACGAGAAGCCGCATGGCAATGCGGGAAGTAGCTCGGATCCTCAGGTGGGCCGAGTATCACCAAGTGATATTGTCGGCAGTTTGGTCAATCGGTGTTGCAGAGTCATCCGCACTCTCCCGCCCGTTCTAGAGCTTTGGTATAAACCCCATGGTTCTTGAAGCTTCCCCAGCATCCTCTAGGACGTATGAGAAAAATAGGATTTTAATACCTACCGGTAAATCCTTTTCTCTTAGTCCGTAGAGGATGCTGGGGACACTTCATAGACCAGGGGGTATAGATGGGATCCGCAGGAGACATGGGCACTCTAAGACTTTTATTGGGTGTGAACTGGCTCCTCCCTCTATGCCCCTCCTCCAGACCTCAGTTATAGGAACTGTACCCAGGGAGACGGACATTTCGAGGAAAAGGATTTATTTTTAAACTAAGGGTGAGATACATACCAGCTCACACCACAAACACGCCGTACAACATGGCATTTGTAACTAAACCCAGTCAACAGCATGAACAAAAAAACAGCTACAGGCTGATTATAAACAAACACAACCATTGTGTAACACAAGCAAAAACTACAACCATTACTGCAGATAGAGTCCGCACTGGGACGGGCGCCCAGCATCCTCTACGGACTAAGAGAAAAGGATTTACCGGTATGTATTAAAATCCTATTTTCTCATAGGTCCTAGAGGATGCTGGGGACACTTCATAGACCATGGGGTTTATACCAAAGCTTCAGATCGGGCGGGAGAGTGCGGATGACTCTGCAGCACCGATTGACCATACAAGAGGTCCTCATCAGCCAGGGTATCAAACTTGTAGAACTTTGCAAAAGTGTTTGAAACCGACCAAGTAGCCGCTCGGCAAACTGTAACGCCGAGACCCCTTGGGCAGCCGCCCAAGATGAGCCCACCTTCCTGGTAGAATGGGCGTTAACCGATTTCAGTAACGGCAATCCAGCCGTAGAATGAGCCTGTTGAATCGTATTACAGATCCAACTCGCAATAGTCTGCTTGGAAGCAGGCGTCCCAATCTTGTTGGGAGCATATAGGACAAACAGAGCCTCCATTTTCAAAGCCCTGACCACATCCAGAGACTTTGAGTCCATGAGGGCGCCAGTCGCCACTGGCACCACAATAAGTTGGTTCATGTGAAAAGCTGAAACCACCTTCGGCAGAAACTGCTGCCGAGTTCTCAACTCCGCTCTATCTTCATGGAAGATCAAATAGGGGCTCTTGTGAGACAAGGCCGCTAACTCAGACACCCGCCTTGCGGATGCCAAGGCCAACAACATGACCACTTTCCAAGTGAGGAATTTTAACTCAACCTTCCGTAAAGGTTCAAACCAAGGAGATTGCAGGAACTGTAATACCACGTTGAGATCCCATGGTACCACCGGAGGTACAAAAGGAGGCTGGATATGCAGCACCCCCTTTACGAAAGTCTGAACCTCAGGGAGGGAGGCCAATTCTTTTTGAAAGAATATTGACAAGGCCGAAATTTGTACCTTAATGGAGCCTAGTTTTAGGCCCGCATGCACACCAGCTCGTAGAAAATGGAGAAAACGCCCCAGCTGAAATTCCTCCGTAGGGGCCTTCTTGGATTCACACCAAGACACATATTTTCTCCAAATACGGTGGTAATGCTTCGCCGTTACTTCTTTTCTATCTTGAAGTAGAGTGGGAAAAACTTCACTGGGAATCCCCTTCCGGGCTAGAATATGGCGTTCAACCGCCATGCCGTCAAACGCAGCCGCGGTAAGTCCTGGAATACGCACGGACCCTGCTGTAACAGGTCCTCTCGTAGAGGAAGAGGCCACGGATCTCCTATGAGCAACTTCTGAAGATCCGTATACCAGGCCCTCTTTGGCCAGTCTGGGACAATGAGTATCGCCGGAAGTCTTGTTCTTCTTACGATCCTTATCACCTTTGGGATGAGTGGAAGCGGAGGGAACACGTAGACCGACGGAAACACCCACGGTGTCACCAGGGCGTCCACCGCTATTGCTTGAGGGTCCCTCGACCTGGAACAATACGTCCGAAGTTTCTTGTTGAGGCGAGACGCCATCATGTCTACATGAGGAATTCCCCAATGACTTGTCACGTCTGCAAAGACCTCTTGATGAAAACCCCACTTCCCTGGATGGAGATCGTGTCTGCTGAGGAAGTCTGCTTCCCAGTTGTGCACTCCTGGAATGAAGACCGCCGACAGAGCGCTTACATGTCTTTCCGCCCAGCAGAGAACTTTTGTGGCCTCTGCCATTGCCGCTCTGCTCCTTGTTCCGCCTTGGCGGTTTATGTACGCCACTGCTGTTATGTTGTCCGACTGAATCAAGACGGGCAGATCTTGAAGAAGATTTTCCGCTTGTCGAAGGCCGTTGTAAATGGCCCTTAATTCCAGAATGTTTATGTGCAGACAAGCCTCCTGACTTGACCATTTTCACTGGAAATTTTCCCCCTGTGTGACTTCTCCCCATCCCCGGAGACTTGCATCCGTGGTCACTAGGACCCAATCCTGGATCCCGAACCTGCGTCCCTCTAGAAGGTGAGGACTGTGCAGCCACTACAGGAGAGAGATTCTGGTCTTGGAAGACAGGACTATTTTCCTGTGCATGAGTAGGTGAGACCCGGATCACTTGTCCAGCAGGTCCCACTGAAATACCCTGGCATGAAACCTGCCAAACGGAATGGCCTCGTAGGCCGCCACCATCTTTCCCAGCAATCGAGTGCACTGATGAATCGACACCCTCGCTGGTTTCAGAATCCCTTTTACCATGTTCAGGATTTCCAGAGTTTTCTCCACCGGCAGAAAAACTCTCTGTAACTCTGTGTCCAGAATCATGCCCAGGAATGACAGCTGCGTGGTCGGAACCAACTGTGATTTTGGCAAATTCAGGAGCCAACCATGTTGCTGCAGAATCTTCAGGGAGAGCGTGACGCGTTCTAGTAATTTTTCCCTTGATCTCACCTTTATCAGGAGATCATCCAAGTATGGGATAATTGTGACTCCTTGCTTGCGCAAGAGGACCATCATTTCCGCCATCACCTTTGTGAAGATCCTTGGAGCCGTGGAAAGCCCAAACGGCAACGTCTGAAATTGGTAATGACAATCTTGAAACGCAAACCTCAGGTACGCCTGATGTGGAGGGTAAATGGGGACGTGTAAGTACGCATGCTTTATGTCTACTGACACCATAAAATCTTCCCCCTCCAGACTGGAGATCACTGCCCGAAGAGATTCCATTTTGAATTTGAATCTCTTCAGATAGAAATTGATAGATTTTAAGTTCAGAATCGGTCTGACCAAGCCATCCGGCTTCGGAACCACGAACAGGCTTGAATAAAAGCCTTTTCCTTGTTGAGACGGTGGTACTGTGACAATGACCTGACGTTGACACAGCTTTTGTATGGCCGCGCATACCACCTCCCTTTCGGGAAGAGAAGCTGGCAAGGCTGATTTGAAAAAACGTTGAGGGGGCACGTCTTGAAACTCCAGTTTGTAACCTTGGGTTACTATATCTAACACCCAGGGATCCAGGCCCGAGCGAACCCAGACCTGACTGAAAATCCTGAGACGTGCCCCCACTGGAGCGGACTCCTGTAGAGGAGCCCCAGCGTCATGCGGAGGATTTTGCAGCAGCTGTGGAGGGCTTCTGGTCCTGGGAACCTGCCACCGTAGGTGATCTTTTTCCCCTTCCCCTCTAGTAGCAAGGAAGGAGCCCCCTCGCCCTCTCTTGTACTTATTGGGCCGAAAGGACTGCATCTGATAGTGAGGCGTTTTCTTCTGCTGTGCAGGGACATTAGGTAGAAATGATGACTTACCTGCAGGAGCCGTAGATACCAGGTCCGCGAGGCCATCACCAAACAAGACACTACCTTTATACGGCAGAGTCTCCATAGCTTTCTTTGAGTCAGCATCAGCATTCCATTGACGAATCCACAATGACCTCCTAGCCGAGACATCCATGGCATTGGCCTTTGATCCCAAAACGCCAATATCCCTTGCAGCGTCTTTCAGATAGGCTGCAGCGTCCCTTATGTAACTTAAAGTTACGAGAATACTATCCCTGTCCAGGGTATCAATTTCAGAGGATAAATTATCCTCCCACTTTTCAATAGCGCTACTCACCCATGCCGACGCCATGGTAGGTCTGAGGAGCGTACCCGTAGCGACATAGATCGATTTCAGTGTGCTTTCCTGTCGACGATCCGCAGGATCCTTCAGGGCTGCAGTGTCTGGACTCGGAAGAGCCACCTTTTTGGAGAGTCGGGATAAAACCTTGTCCACAGAGGGGGTTGACTCCCACATTTTCCTGTCCCCCGAGGGAAATGGATAGGTCAGCAGAATTCTCTTGGGAAGCAAAACATTTTTCTCAGGATTTTCCCAAGCCTTTTCAAAACGAGTATTCAGTTCATGAGAGGGAGGGAACGTTACCTCAGGTTTCTTACCCTTAAACATGCAGACCCTAGTATCAGGAATCGCAGGGTCCTCCGTGAAATTTAACACGTCCTTTATTGCAACAATCATGTACTGAATATTCTTAGCCAGTTTAGGATTCAATCTGGCATCATTATAGTCGACACAGGAATCAGTATCCGTGTCGGTATCTGTGTCCACTAACTGGGCGAATGAACGCTTCTGTGCCCCCGAAGGGGTTTGTGATAATGCATCCTCCATGGACCTTCTCCATGCTCGGTGCTGGGACTCAGATTTATCAAATCTTTTATTTAATAAGGCCACATTAGCATTCAAAACACTCAACATATTCACCCAATCAGCAGTCGGCGGTGCCAACGGGGTCACTCCCACAGTCTGTACTGTCTCCACACCTACTTCCTCCTGGGAAGAGCATTCAGCCTCAGACATGCCGACACACGTGCACCGACACCACCAAACACTCTGGGCTATAGGGGACAGACCCACACTAAGCCTGTCAGGGAGACACAAAGGGACATTGCCAGCTCACAACACAGCACCTAACTTGTTTCTGAAGTGTGCAATACACAGCCCCACAACTGTCAGTGCTTTTCAGGAGAATAATAATAATAATCACCAAATCAACTGTGCCCCCCCTGTTTTGCCCCTGTTACTTGTAACAGTGGAGAGGAAGGCTCAGCGTCTCTGCAGCTCTGTTGGAGAGAAAATGGCGCTGGTTAGAGCTATGAGGGCTAAGCCACGCCCCCTCAATGGCGCGATTCAGTCCCACTTCCTTTGAACATATATTTATACTGGTGGGGGTATAATAATGTGCCCAGGCACCCTTATGTCTTTGCCAGTGCCAGATCTGAGGATTACTGCTGCCCAGGGCGCCCCCCCTGCGCCCTCCACCCATCAGTGCCGCTGTGTGTGTGAGCATGGCGCGCAGCACCTCAGTCTGTGTCTGCCGTCTCTGAAGTCTTCTTCACTTCTGAATACTCATCCGGCTTCTTTCTTCTGGCTCTACAAGGGGGATGACGGCGCGGCTATGGGAACGAGCATCTAGCACGGTTTGCGATCAGACCCTCTGGAGCTAATGGTGTCCAATAGCCTAAGAAGCAGAGCCTTTGAACTCATTAGAAGTAGGTCTGCTTCTCTCCCCTTGTCCCACGATGCAGGGAGTCTGTAGCCAGCAGTGCTCCCTGAAAATAAATAAGTATTTTTCAGAGAAACTCTGTAGAGCTCCCCTGTTAGTGTCCAGTCTCTCTGGGCACAGAATCTAACTGAGGTCTGGAAGAGGGGCATAGAGGGAGGAGCCAGTTCACACCCAATAAAAGTCTTAGAGTGACCATGTCTCCTGCGGATCCCGTCTATACCCCATGGTCTATGAAGTGTCCACAGCATCCTCTAGGACGTATGAGAAATAGGATTTTAATACCTACCGGTAAATCCTTTTCTCCTAGTCCGTAGAGGATACTGGGCGCCTGTCCCAGTGCGGGCTGTATCTGCAGTTTTTGCTTATGGTTATACTCAGGTTGAGTTCTGTCAGTCTGTGACTAATGTTGGTCATGCCGTTGCATGCGTTGTTGTTAAATGTCATGTTGTACGGCGTGTTTGAGGTGTGAGCTGGTATGTATCTCACCTTAGTTTAAAAACGTAAAATAAATCCTTTTCCTCGAAAATGTCTGTCTCCCTGGGCACAGTTCTTATAACTGGAGTCTGGAGGTGGGGCATAGAGGGAGGAGCCAGTTCACACCCCCTTTAAAGTCTTAAAGTGCCCATGTTTCCTGCGGATCCTGTCTATACCCGATGGTTCATGAAGCTTCCCCAGCATCCTCTACAGACTAGGAGAAAAGGATTTACCGGTAGGTATTAAAATCCTATTTTGTCTAATTAGGCACTAAAGGATTTGTGCAGCAAATTAGTAAAATCATTATTGCCACAGTACACACTGACTGAAGGTAACCATAAGCCTAGTGAAACTGTCAGGGAGAATTGGCTAAAGGTGATATAATTGACCTACCTGACATAATAACAGCTTTATGCATGCTGCAAGGAAGACTTTATCAAAAGTAATACAAATTCAGGAAATACGTTCAGGGCAGCCATCAGGGGAGGCAGAGCCGGCCCTAACCAATATGATGCCCTAGGCAAGATTTTGGCTGGTGCCCCTAGCACCACCGCTAGTTCTACAGGACATGCCTGGCACGAGTCAGCTGGCAGCTCTGCTAATGTTGGGGCGCCTTTTGTTTATGAAAATGCATCTTATTTGCATTGCTATGTGACTAGGATGCACAAACAGCTTTTGCTGATTAAAATGATATGCAGCATGCCTATATTCTGTGTGCGACTGCGGCTGTATCTGCATACGAAATGCTACATTACAGTGGTTTCCAGGAATACACTGCAACGTAGCATTTTGTATGCAGATACAGCCTCAGTTACACACAGAACATAGGCATGCCGCATATCATTTTAATCAGCATAAGCTGCTGGTGCCCCTAAGCATACCAAATGCCCTAGGCATTTGCCTAGTTTGCCTATGCCTAGGGCCAGCTCTGAGGGGGGGACTGTGGGGACTGGTGTCCCGGGCCCTTACAGAGAGGGGGGCCCACCCCTGGCTCCTACTGCCAATACCTGTAGAGCTGCACCAGTCTGTGAATCAACAGTAGTCTGATGTACAAGGAGGACTTCTTAAAACAAGCCTTATTTGCGCATCAGCTCTCTGTGAACCATTCCTGTTGGTCCGCAACACTCCACCTTTATGTACCGTCACAATATATAACATCACATGGGGTGGAGCAGAGTGGCAGAATCTTTTTTTTTTGGGAGGGAGGGGCCCTGTCTATTTTGTCAGTCCCGGGCCCCATAATTTGTGATGGCTGTCCTGAATATGTTACACTGTTGCAGGATTAGCTCATAGAAGATACGTATAAGATTTACCTGGGTGGTATTCATGTGACCAGCGGTCGGGAGACCGACAGTCACATGACCACCTCCAGCATCCCGACCCCTCACTATCCCAATGGTCGGCATGCCGACCAACAGGGACTATTTCCACTCGTGGGTGTCCACGACACCCATAGAGTGGGAATAGAACCCGTGGCGACCACAGGTCGCTACCGAGCCCGCAAGGGGCTTGCTGCACTCACCCCTCCCCGCCGTAATCCCGGCGTCGGTATGCTGCCAGGATTCCGGCGTCGGTATGCTGACCGGCGGTCTCCTGACCGCCGGTCAGCCATACTACACCCATTTAACTAAAGGTGATACATTTAATGTGATACTATACAGTATATATAGCTGGTATGCTAAAAGTTCTGTGCAGTTGCAAAGAAGACTTCACTAAAAGGGATACAAATTCAGGAAATATGTTACAGTGTTGCAGGATTAGCTCATAGAAGAGACATACAAGATTATGAGGATAATGGGGGTCTCAGTTTAGCAAGTGAGGATCCAATTAGCAGCAGGGGAATGATTCCAGGTTGCAGTGGGCTTGTAGTGTCCAATAGGGGCAAAGAGTCCAATTGTTATCGGAGATACCAGGTGGATCCAAGGCTGATGGTCAGTGTCCTTAGCTCAACGCGTTTCGCTGGTCTGATGGCTGCCAGCTTCCTCAGGAGCATATGTTCCTCACTTGCTAAACTGGATCCTCACTTGCTAAACTGAGATCCTGGGGACAACATCCATAAGGACTGGGTAATTACTATTATCTCAAGTGAACCAAAAAATAATGAGGAGGGACTCCTAACCGGAGACTGTGTACATATAATATACACCATGGGGTAAATTTACTAAGGTCCCGATTTTGACCGAGATGCCGTTTTTTCTTCAAAGTGTCATCTCGGTCATTTACTAAACTTAAATCACGGCAGTGATGAGGGCATTCGTATTTTTTTGGAAGGTCATCCAAAAAAATACGAATGAATACACCATCGGTCAAAGCGCGGCTGTTTAAGTATGAATCTCGGTCATTTACTAAGAAGTGCAAAGCAAAAAAAAAAAAAAACACTGCCGTGAAAAATTACAACCCAATGGTGGGAACTTTCTGCTCAGCGGTGACGTCACTTTAGGTCAACCGCAGGGCAGAAAGTTCCCACCATTGGTTACAATGGAGCGCATAGGCGCTACATTGTAACACTGCCGCGTGCTGCCTGTCACTCAGTACAGGAGCACACAGCCGATCAGGAGAGTGCTACAACGTGGCGCTCCCTGATTGGCTGAAGAAACCCACTTAGACAGAAGTCAGAGTGGGTTTCTGGCATTCGGGGAAAGGAGTCCCATGTGAAAACATGGGGCCCCTTTCAGTTCGTGGCTCGGGTCTCCGTTTTGTTATTTTATTCAAGTACGTGGATTACAAAAGGATGCTACGAGGAGCCTGGGACCCTGGATCTGGTGAGTAGAATTTTTTCAACAGGTACCCCTTGGATTCTACTGGAGAAGAGGACCGACCTGCGTGTGAACATAAGGTAAGTATGTATGTATGTTTGGGTGGATGTATGTAATAAATCTTTACTTTCAAGGTGTGTGTGTCTTGTGTTTTTTTGGGTATTTTTTTAGTAATAGTACTACAGGTACCAGCGGGCCCATTTTTCTGCCGCATGCTGGTACTTGTGGTTCTCCAAGTACCAGCATGCGGGGGAGGCTTGCTGGGACTTGTAGTACTGCTACTAAAAACAATATCTTTTCATTTTAAACAAAGGCTATCAGCCCCCCATCCGCAGCCCATTGGATGGGGGGGACAGCCTCAGGCTTCACCCCTGGCCCTTGGGTGGCTGGGGGGGGGGACCCCTTGATTGAAGGGGTCCCCACTCCCCCAGGGTACCCCGGCCAGGGGTGACTAGTTGGATTTCTGATGCCACGGCCGCAGGGCACTATATAAAAGTGACCCCCGGCTGTGGCATTATCTGTCCAGCTAGTGGAGCCCGGTGCTGGTTTTAAAAATACGGGGACCCCTACTCTTTTTGTCCCCCGTATTTTTGGAACCAGGACCAGGCGCAGAGCCCGATGCTGGTTGCTTAAATATGGGGGAACCCCTGTCATTTTCCCCCCCATATTTTTGCAACCTGGATCGGCTCAAAGAGCCCGAGGCTGGTTATGCTTAGGAGGGGGGACCCCACGCATTTTTTTTTGGTGATTTTACAGGGTTTAATTTAAAAAAAATAAAAAAATGAACCCCAGCACGGATCACACAGATCCGGCCGAGATTCATTTTTAAAAAGTCGGCAGTGTTTTGCTAATCACTGCCGTAAAAAAAAAAAAAAAAAAACACGAATGACATCGACATCGGAACAAAAGAAAAATCCGAATACGACAGCTTAGTAAATTAGTCGTAATAAATTCAAAAAGTTGCAGTTTTACACTTTCGATGTCATTCGTGATTGAACTTTGACCTGAAACGGGAAAATACGAATCTTAGTAAATTTACCCCCATGAGTGGGATCCAATTGGTCCTAATCAACATCTTTTAACATCTTTTGTTTCTGATTTAGGAACAGATAAAGATAGTGTGACCACTTCTGAGTTATTCAATTAACCATTTTATATGTTTATTAAAAATTTGTGATTTTTTATCTTAACAAACTATCGTCCCTTATTGGTCTCACAGCCGGCGCCAGTATATATCTCTATATGGGCACACTATAAGACTTTGAATGGGTGTGAACTGGTTCCTCCCTCTATGACCCTCCTCCAGACCCCAGTTAGAAAACTGTGCCCAGGGAGACGGACATTTCGAGGAAAGAATTTATTGTTTAAACACGGTGAGTGTCATACCAGCTCACACCTCGAACATGCCGCAGAGCGTGGCGTTCAATAGAACACCAGCTGACGGCATGGAAAAAACATACAGCAATATGCTGACCTAAAATGTTACACAACCTGTGTGTAAACACGACCAATAATCACATACCGCATGCCATGGCATGAATAACAGCAGCAACAGACTTGACTGAAAAGAAACACCACATGAGTGTAACCACAACCAATAGCTGCAGATACAGTACGCACTGGGATGGGCGCCCAGCATCCTCTACGGACTAAGAGAAAAGGATTTACCGGTAGGTATTAAAATCCTATTTTCTCATACGTCCTAGAGGATGCTGGGGACTCCAAAAGGACCGTGGGGTTTATACCAAAGCTCCAAACCGGGCAGGAGGGTGCGGACGACTCTGCAGCACCGATAGCATACAGGAGGTCCTCATCAGCCAGGGTATCAAACTTGTAGAACTTAGCAAAAGTGTTTGAACCCGACCAAGTGGCTGCTCGGCAAAGTTGAACCACCAAGACTCCTCGGGCATCCGCCCAAGAAGAGCCCACCTTCCTGGTAGAATGGGCCTTCACCGACTTCGGTAACGGCAATCCAGCCGTAGAATGAGCATGCCGAATCGTATCACAGATCCAGCGTGTAACAGTCTGCTTAGAAGCAGGGGCCCCAATTTTGTTGGGAGCATACAGGAGAAACAGAGCCTCTGTTTCCCCAATCTGAGCCGTTCTGGCGACATAAATATTCAAAGCTCTGACTACATCGATAGACTTTGAATTAGCCAAGGCTTAAGTAGCCACAGGCACCACAATAGGCTGGTCCTGTGAAACGCAGAAACCACTTTTGGCAGAAATTGTTGTCGAGTTCTCAATTCCGCTCTATCCACATGGAAGATCAAATAGGGGCTCTTGTGAGACAAAGCCGCTAATTCTGACACCCGCCTTGCGGACGCCAAGGCCAATAGCATGACCACTTTCCAAGTGAGAAATTTTAACTCAGCCTTTCGTAAAGGTTCCAACCAGTGTGACATAAGAAACTGCAACACCATGTTAAGGTCCCATGGTGCCACTGGGGGCACAAATGGAGGTTGGATGTGCAGCACTCCTTTCACGAATGTCTGAACTTCTGGAAAGGTGGCCAAATCTTTTTTAAAGAAAATTGATAATGCCGAAATCTGTACTTTAATGGAGCCTAACTTTAGGCCTGTATCCACACCTGCTTGCCAAAAATGGAGAAAACGACTCAGCTAAAATTCTTCCGTAAGAGCCTTCTTGGATTCACACCAAGACACATACTTCCTCCAAATACGGTGGTAAAGCTTCGCCGTTACTCCTTCCCTAGCATGAAGCAATGTGGGAGTGACTTCACCGGAAATACCCTTTCGGGCTAGTATATGGCGTTCAACCGCCATGCCGTCAAACGCAGCCGCGAAAAGTCTTGATACACGCCCGGTCCTTGCTGTAACAGGTCCTCTTGTAGAGGAAGAGGCCAGGGATCTTCTATGAGTAAGTCTTGAAGATCTGGATGCCAAGCCCTCCTTGGCTAGACCGGAACAATGAGGATCGCCTGAACCTTTGTTCTTCTTATGTTTATCACCTTCGGAAAGAGTGAAAGTGGAGGGGACACATAGACCGACTGAAACACCCAAGGTGTCACGAAGGCATCCACTGCTATAGCTTGAGTGTCCCTTGACCTGGAACAAAATCCCTGAAGTTTCTTGTTGAGGTGAGACGCCATCATGTCCAATTGAGGAATTCCCCAAAGACTTGTCACTTCTTTGAAAACTTCTTGATGAAGACCCCACTCTCCTGGATGGAGATCGTGTCTGCTGAGGAAGTCTATTTCTCCGTTGTCTACACCCGGAACGAAGACCGCTAATAGAGCGTTTACATGCCTTTCTGCCCAGCGAAAAACTTTCGCGGCTTCTGCCATTGCCGCTTTGCTCCTCATTCCGCCCTAGCGGCTTACTTACGCCACTGCTGTTAAGTCGTCTGACAGAATTAAGACGGGCAGATTGCGAATAAGATGTTCGTTGTAAATAGCTCTTAATTCAAGAATGCTTATTGCAGACAAGCTTCCTGGCTTGACCTTTTCCCCTGGAAAGACTGCTCCCCAGCCTTGGAGACCTGCATCCATGGACACCAGGATCTAATCCTGTATCCCGAACCTTCGTCCCTCTAGGAGGTGAGAACCGTGCAGCCACCACAGGAGAGATATCCTGGTCCTGGATAATAGGATTATTTTCCGTTGCATGTGCAGGTGAGACCTGGACCACATGTCCAACTGGTCCCGCAAAAACCACTCTGGTATTTGACCTGCTCACCGAATGGCCTCATAGGCAGCAACCATCTTTTTCATCAACGGAACGTATTGATGGGTTTACACTGTTGCAAATCTGATCCGACTCTGGATCCTCAGATCTCTTTCCACAGGAAAAAAACAACTCTCAACAGTTCAGTATCTAATCTTATTCCCACCTCCGACATCTGCGTCGTTGGGATCAACAGCGATTCTCTGTGTTGAAGAACTGTCAGAGAGAAACAACGATTTGTACCACTTGTTTCTTGACCTCGCCGTAGTCAGGAGAGCGTCTCAGTACAGAATAATAATGGCTCTTACTATTGAAGGAAAACCATCATACAGCCATCACTCCGGTGAAATGGCAATGACAATCCTGAATAGCAAAACCAGGTAAGCTTAATGCGGATGACACCGCATTTAAAACCCTCTCTTCTTTTACAGGTTGGAGATCCCTGCCCTGAGAGATTCCATCTTGTAGTTCAACTTCTTGGGATTGTTCTGACCGAGCTGTCCGGGCTCAGAAGCACGAAAGCTTGAATAACAGCTTTTTTTTTTTTTGTGTGTGTGTGTGACAGGGACAGCAGGACAATGTCCTGATCCTGACCCAACTCTTGTATGGCGTCGCATACTACCTCTCCAGAGGAGAATCGGTAAGATCTGTTCGAAAACTCAGTGAGGGGAATCATCTGGAAAACTAGATTATTTCCCCCTTTGGAGTCAGGGGAGTCAGAACATTTATAGGTTGGGGGGGGGGCAAGATAGATCCTCATTTTGGCGCCCCTGGGGGTGGAGACGATACTATGAGGATGAAAAGGAGGCAGCACCACGGTGAGCAGGAGGCCGCACCATGTAGATGGAGGCAGGGTGTCCCACTGACGGACACCCGATGGGGAAAGGAGGAGCCTGGGACTGCAGCATTGTGCTGGCAAGCACCATTGTGTAGGTGAGGCTGGCCCCCGGGAGCAGGCAGGGACGGCAACAGAAATATTGGGGCCCAGTACACAGATATCTATTGGCCCCCTTCCCCACCTCGACCCCATACATCCCCATCCACTGCCATTACAATTCCCCTTAGGGGAGCAGGAGAGACAGGGGAGTGAGAGAGAAACAAAGAGTGTGTCGGCGAGAGAGAGAGAGGAGCAAGAGACAGAGTGTCAGGGAGAGAGGTGCAAGAGGAGAGAGAGTGTTAGGGAGAGCGAGCATACGCGCACGCAGGGGGGATCTGAGTACCTAAAAAGCCCCCCTGGCCACCGATCATGACATGTAGGGCCGGGGGGACTCCTCTCAGGCTGATCTCCCATGGTGGAGCTTGCGAGGTGAGAACCTGGCGCATGGTAGTGGCGCAGTCTTCCGTATCTTCACTCCCTGCCACAGCACTGACTTCAGAGCAGCAAGGTGATGTGTCCATGGCAGGGGCGAGTGGGCGCCGGTATTTAATAATGAATTAAGCTCTCCTTGACCAGCATGAGTGCAGGGACCGTGGTGGGGGGGTTAGTGAGGAATGATCATGGTGCCAGCCTGTGTATTGTCTATGTGGTGGGGTGGTGGTTGTGGTGCCTGTGCACTATCAGTCCCTGGAGGGGAGGAAGGGGGGTCTTGCTGCCGGTCTATGGAGGCCATACTTTTTTTTACATATACATATATATATATATATATATATATACTGTAATATACTATATATATCTATATATATCTATATATATCTATATACATATGTATTTTATTTCACATTACAACACACAGTATGAGCCGAAATTCATATTACACCACAGTATGAGCCGAAATTCACAGCATAGCATACAGTATGAGCCAAAATTCACATTATACCACACAGTATGAGCCGAAATTCACATTACCCCACACGGTATGAGCCGAAATTCACATTATAGCACACGGTATGAGCCGAAATTCACATTATAGCACACGGTATGAGCCGAAATTCACATTTTAGCACACAGTATGAGCCGAAATTCACATTATAGCACACAGTATGAGCCGAAATTCGCGTTATACCACACAGAATGATCCGAAATTCACGTTATACCACACAGAATGATCTGAAATTCACATTATAGCACACAGTATGAGCCAAAATTCACATTATAGCACACGGTATGAGACAAAATTCACATTATAGCACATGGTATGAGCCGAAATTCACGTTATATCACACAGAATGATCCGAAATTCACATTATAGCACACAGAATGAGCCGAAATTCACATTATAGCACACGGTATGAGCCGAAATTCACATTATAGCACACGGTATGAGCCGAAATTCGCGTTATAGCACACGGTATGAGCCGAAATTCGCGTTATACCACACAGAATGTGCCAAAATTCACATTATACCACACGGTATGAGCCGAAATTCACATTATAGCACACGGTATGAGCCGAAATTCACATTATAGCACACAGTATGAGCCGAAATTCGCGTTATACCACACAGAATGATCCGAAATTCACGTTATACCACACAGAATGATCTGAAATTCACATTATAGCACACAGTATGAGCCGAAATTCACATTATAGCACACGGTATGAGCCAAAATTCACATTATAGAACACGGTATGAGCCAAAATTCACATTATAGCACACGGTATGAGCCGAAATTCACGTTACAGTATATCACACAGAATGATCCGAAATTCACATTATAGCACACAGAATGAGCCGAAATTCACATTATAGCACACGGTATGAGCCGAAATTCACATTATAGCACACGGTATGAGCCGAAATTCGCGTTATAGCACACGGTATGAGCCGAAATTCGCGTTATACCACACAGAATGAGTCAAAATTCACATTATACCACACGGTATGAGCCGAAATTCACATTATAGCACACGGTATGAGCCGAAATTCACATTATAGCACACGGTATGAGCCGAAATTCACGTTATACCACACAGAATGATCCGAAATTCACATTATAGCACACAGAATGAGCCAAAATTCACATTATAGCACTCGGTAAGAGCCGAAATTCACATTATAGCACACAGAATGATCCGAAATTTACATTATAGCACACAGTATGAGCCGAAATTCACATTATAGCACACAGTATGAGCCGAAATTCACATTATAGCACACGGTAAGAGCCGAAATTCACATTATGTCACACGGAATGAGACACAATTCAGGGAAAGTGATAGCAGGGATGTAGGTACAGGGAGAGGGGGGTGTAGTATGGTATGCTGGCGGCCGGGCTCCCGGCGGCCAGCATACCGGAGCCAGAATCCAGACCGCCGGCATACCGACAGCTGGGCGAATGCAAATGAGCCCCTTGCGGGCTCGGTGGCGCGCTACGCTATCTATTCTCCATCCATGGGGGTCGTTGACCCCCAAGAGGGAGAAAAGGCATCGGTATGCCGGGTGTCGGGATTCCGGCATTGGTATACTGTGCGCCGGGATCCCAACAGCCGGCAACCTACATAACACCCGGGAGATGGACAGGGAGAGTGACAGTGGGTCAGGGAGAGTGACAGAGGGAGAGTGACATAAGGACAGGGAGAGTGACAGTGGGATAGGGAGAGAGGGTTTGGGAGAGTGACAGCAGGGATAAAGGGAGAGAGAAAGGCAGCAGAGTAAAAATTACCTATTGAGCAGTGACGATGCGGAGGAGGCTGTGGTCTGCAGTGCTGTGGATGAGGAGGCTGTGGGTGTTCGAGATGATGCGGAGGAGGAGGCTGTGGGAGTTGGCATAGGTGCAGAGGAGACTGAGGGCAGCGGTGATGCAGCGGAGGAGGCAGAGGGCGGCGGTGATGCAGTGGAGGAGGCAGATGGCGGCTGCAGTGCAACAGAGGAGGCGGCTGTGGTCGGCGACCTTTGGTGTGGTTCCTATGACCGCCACTACTATTTCAAATCTGCCACGGACCGGCAGCCAATCAGGAGCGCCAGTTTGGGAGAGGTCTGTGATATGCGGAGGCGGGGATCTTCTTCAGTCAATTCTCAAAGTGCCGGCCCATTTTGAGCACTGTATGTGTGTGTGTGTGTGTGTGTGTGTGTGTGTGTGTATATATATATATATATATATATATATACACACACATATGTATTTTTTTTATATGATTTTTTTTATATGACGTTTTTATATGCATTAGCCATTGGAGAGGGAGAGAGAGAGAGTGGGTCAGTGGGAGCGGGCGGGAGAGTCTCTTACTTGACTCAACCCAGTCCCAGCCACAGCAGGTCTGTAATGAAGGGAAAGCAGGCACTTCTCGGCATTAGGCCATGCCCCCTTTGACACCTGCGAATCGCAGCACTTCTCTGTGCCGTGTGCCAACCTTGGTAAGGGGAGGGGGTGAGAGGGCAGCCCCGTTGAACTGAGTCTGGGAGGAGGGGGAGAGTCTGCACACAGCGCATCCCGCCGCTGGTGCTCAGTCCCTGTAAGGAGGAGCAATGTGCGGTCAGCTGAAAGACCGCACATCGCTCCTCCTGTATATCGGCGGCGGCGCCTCTCCTAATTTGGGGGGGGCGAGCTGCCCCTTTGCCCCCCCAGTTCCGACGCCTCTATTTGGACTCTATACTTAACTCACTGTGTCAAGTCCAATCCAGGACTGACTGAAGAGTATTAGACGAGTTCCCACCGGTGTGGGCTCCAGCAAGAAAGACCCAGCGACTTGCGGTGGATGTGGTAGAAACAGAGGACGATATCAGGTTCTGCGAAGTTGAAAAGTCTGCAGACCTCTAACCTTTTCACCTCACTCTACCTACAAAGAAGGGGAATAAAAACGGTATCCAACCGTTCAAAATGACTGCATCCCACAAAAAATGCGTCACCAACCGTTGTGATGGAACATAGCACAAGAAGGTAGACTTACCAGTGGTATCTGCTGAGATCAACTTAACCAAGCCATCCCCAAACCAGATTATCCCTTCATAGGGAAGATACTCCAGTAGTTCTCGGAGTCCATGCATACCTCTCGTAGTCGCACGGCAGCAAACTGCAATGTTCTAGATAAGACCCAAGGAATATCCTATTTCTCCCCAGGGTAATTATATCGGATAACAAGGTAACCGACCATTTCTGAATACAAGAACTCCCCCCTGCGTATGTAATGCAAATATCATCAAAGTATATAATTAAAATATCACTTAGCTTCCTGTATACGATCCTTCCTGACAGGGCCCCGTGCAGACCAGGGGTTGACTTTCACTTTATTTTATCCCCGGCGGGAGAAGAATAAACACTCGGACTCCTCGTGAGGATTCGAGACCATCTTGTCACGGCTGACCTAGAGCTTCATCAACAGAGCAACCAGCACATGAGAAGGAATAACTTTACTTCAGCATTCATAATAATTGTAATATGAATATACACATTTAAATACACATATATCTATATATACATCTCATATATATATATATATATATATATATATATATATATATATATATAAAATCTGTCAGGAACAGCAGGGTCCCAAGTGACATTAATGTGTTCTGAATGTGTATGAACATGTACTGAATGCCAATGTGGATCTAATCAGGAAATATTATGGCCGACATAAAACATAGTATTCGTGTCGACAACAGGGAGTAGTAACTGTTCAAAATAACATTTTTGTGACCCCGAGGGGTCTGAGGGAAATATATATCTAATTTCACTAGGACGCCCCCACAAATACTACCACGTCTGTGCTCGAGCTACAGCTCAATGCAAACGTACCATACATATATATACATACAGGTATAGGTTTTTTACATTATTTTTCACCCAGTCCTAATAGTTGGTGCCGACAGGGTCACCCACTTACGTCTGTGTCTCCCAAACAGTGTTTACTTTGGAAAAGCTTACAACTACTGACATGCTGACACTTAATCTCATGAATCAAGTACCATCTGGAGTCAGCAATGCCGACAGAGGGATTCCCATATCTGTTTGTGGTAGAGCACTCACACATGTCGACACACGTGTACTAAACACCCACCAACATTGCTAAAATGGCCAGATTTCTGACAGGGAAAACACAGAAACTTTAACCAACTCATTTTACACACGCTCATTATATATACACATATATAGTGCTTCACGGTTGAACCTATATCGCACTAAATAACTGTGCCCCCCCCTTAATTTACACTGTTAGCTGTTTAACAGTGTTTTGGCGGGCCCAGCATCTCTGTGAGGAGAAAATGGCGCTGTATAGAGTTGTGAGGGCTAAGCCACGCCCCCTTCTCGGCGCGCTTCAGTCCCGTTATATTTGTAAATTTTTATACTGGCAGGGGTCAGTATACAGTGCCTATGCACTGTATATCACTTTGCTAGGTCATATCTAAGAGGTATATTGCTGCCCAGGGCGCCCCCCTGCGCCCGGCACCCTTGTAGTGCCGCTTGTGTGTGGGAGCAATGGTGCGCTGTGCCTCAGAGACCCTGATGTCTTCTGCCGTCACTGAAGTCTTCTGTTCTTCTAATACTCACCCGGCTTCTTTCTTCTGGCTCTGTGAGGGGGGTGACGGCGCGGCTCCGGGAACGAGCAGCTAGGCGACCCAAGTGATCAGACCCTCTGGAGCTAATGGTGTCCAGTAGCCTAAGAAGCAGAGCCCTTGAACTCAGAAGAAGTAGGTCTGCTTCTCTCCCCTCAGTCCCACGAAGCAGGGAGCCTGTAGCCAACAGGTCTCCCTGAAAATAATAAACCTAACAAAGTATTTTCAGAGAAACTCTGGAGAGCTCCCCTAGTGTGTGTCCAGTCTCTCTGGGCACAGAGTCTAACTGAAGTCTGGAGGAGGGGCATAGAGGGAGGAGCCAGTTCACACCCATTCAAAGTCTTATAGTGTGCCCATGTCTCCTGCGGATCCCGTCTATACCCCATGGTCCTTTTGGAGTCCCCAGCATCCTCTAGGACGTATGAGAAATATCTATTAAATATACAGGGGTATAAGTCGCTCATAACTTTATTGTGATTACATAAACCTTTTCTTTAAGCTAGCTTATCACTAAATAAAACCACACCACACACTGAAATAAAGACACGGACACAGTAGCTGGAGTTAAAGGTCAGACGATGTTTATTAATCGCTGACCAACTCTTTAAACTAATAATTGAGGCCGAATTAGAATTGATTTGAATATATATTTAACTTTAGTTTGGAGGATGGCAAACAGAAAATCGCTGCCAAACACCAGCACCAGTCACCTAGATGAAAAACCACCAAACCAAGGAGGGGAGTACACCTACCCCGCCTCCTTCCCGCATAACCCGCATTGTGCTGGCCTTACCCCTCTCTCTCTGGCAAACGTTCGGTTCCCGCAGGGGAACGTCTAAATGTCCAACCGCAAGAAAAGGACACACCTGCCGTCCTTCTAAAGAGGGAGCCCCACAATGACCACTTATGCCTGTGTGACAGCTGGTTGGCAGCGACTTCCCGCCAATCTGGCTTTCAATAGCCCACAGCAAGAACAAAAAACGTAGCCGCATTCTGGGAGGGCGGGCGGGCATAAAATGAATGGCAAGAGGAAGTCTAGCAAAATGGCCACCACCTATATACTAACCTAAGACCCTCCTCTTCATCTTGATGCACAACCTTCTAATCCAATAGGAAAAAACCAACCGGGAAAACTGATCTGCCTAGCAACTGCTTAGTCATTTAAACAACCAATCACAAAAAGTTGATCGCTTATATGGCCTCAGGCTTATGCAGCCTTCAGCTTATCTAAGCCGCTCATAACTTTATTGTGATTACATAAACCTTTTCTTTAAGCTAGCTTATCACTAAATAAAACCACACCACACACTGAAATAAAGACACGGACACAGTAGCTGGAGTTAAAGGTCAGACGATGTTTATTAATCGCTGACCAACTCTTTAAACTAATAATTGAGGCCGAATTAGAATTGATTTGAATATATATTTAACTTTAGTTTGGAGGATGGCAAACAGAAAATCGCTGCCAAACACCAGCACCAGTCACCTAGATGAAAAACCACCAAACCAAGGAGGGGAGTACACCTACCCCGCCTCCTTCCCGCATAACCCGCATTGTGCTGGCCTTACCCCTCTCTCTCTGGCAAACGTTCGGTTCCCGCAGGGGAAAGTCTAAATGTCCAACCGCAAGAAAAGGACACACCTGCCGTCCTTCTAAAGAGGGAGCCCCACAATGACCACTTATGCCTGTGTGACAGCTGGTTGGCAGCGACTTCCCGCCACCAAGGTTTACCAAACCGCCACCGCCATCCGCAACCACAACATTAACCAAACCAGAAACTAACTAGCTCTACCGAAAAAGACCAAAAATATCCTCCAGAAAAAACTGCACTCCTTCCGGAGAAAGGTGAACCCCATCGTCTCTGTAGAACTGCCTGTTCCGCAGCACCAGCAGAGGATGCTTGATTGCCACTCCGCCTATGGCCCTGACAAAAAGAGACACCGTAGAATTCACTTTTTTGCGTGCTTTCTCCAGCGCCGAGAAACGCACCGCACCACGCCAATGGAAACGGGGCACCATTTCCGACCAGACGATGCAGACCCCCGGCCAGTGACAACGGATCGCCACCACATCCGCCTTTATCGACAAAATCAAGTCTATGCCTTTAACTCGGCCTAGATCATTACCACCCAAATGAATGATAATACAACTGGGGCGACCCCAGCGGCGCTCCCGAGAAAAAAGGACGCGCAACAGATCACCCCATAACATACCCTAACCATCTCAATTGCCTGGACCCAAAAATCTCAGTCGCCCTAGATGCCATGGGATGTTTTTCCGCCCAAAAAATATAGGAATGACCAACCATCCATATGTGGTCTCCAAAATTGATGACAGCTGTAAAAGAAAATATCCTAACATCAGATTATGCACATAATCCATAACTTAAAAACAACGTAACAAAATTAAACCCAAGTGAAGGAGAAAACTCAAAAAACCTCCCGTGGACCTTGATAGAACAGCCAATTGAAATTAGGCCCCCTCGGAGGAAAAATTTTAAAAATTCACTTCACACCCTCGATTCCTGAACGGTAAGCGTTCAAAAACCGACGAGTAAACACGTTTTTGGGTTAGCGCAACAGGCGCACTTATAACTTATCTATACGGACATAGGACTTATAGGAGGCCGACTTCCAGCGACCCAACTCCCGAATAGCCGCAGGTGATGAACCAGCAGCCGCCGCATGGGTAGCCGCCCCAATCCGAAAGGAATGAGTACCGAAGTCCGCCTCCTGCAAGCCCAGCGCCGTCAAACATTTCTTGAACACAGACGCAAACTGAAACTTTGTCAGAGGGTCAGACTGCGCGTGCACCAGCAACTGGTCGCCCCCCGGAGGTCTTAACCGCACATACTCTTGCGTCAACCGCAGCGGGCAAACGCCCGGTTCCTCCTGAGCCTCCAAGGACAACCAGCGACCCCGACCTGTTTGATCTGTCTTGGATCGCACAATCCTACAAAGCAACAGGCCCTCCTGCAAGCGCACATTCTCGTAGAGCAGACCTGATTCCCGGGACGCCTTGCTGCCCGCCACTAACTCGCTCACCCGGAAAGCCCCGAAAAAGGCCAGGGCATACGCACAACTAAACAATGCCACCTCAAATTCCGAGGACGCAATCCGAGGTAGCACACGCAGCAATTCTGCTAGCAGCTGCAATGTTATAGGCCTACGTGAATCCGCAGGCGCCGGGTGCAACCTAGCCCAACCTTTCAGCGCTCTGGAAAGGACAAACGACCCCGTGGGGTCCGTCATCCCGTGGAGCCGCGAGTGAAAGGCGATGCCCGCAAGGGCAGTAGCCATGGCCGCTTTTGACCTACCGTTTTGGTAATGTTCCCAAACAAAGGTCAACAGGGCGTCGGCCGAGGACTCACCTGCTACCCCGTACCTACTCTGAAAGGCCGACCAATCCCGCCATGCTGCATCATACGCTCGTAGAGTGGAGGGAGCCAGAGCACACCTGGCTAAAGCAGTTAACCCGATTCGACCATCTGCCAGACAGAAGGTGGGCACTGTAACCCCTCCGCCTCCGCTCCCGGAACCAACGTCCTGAATTTGTCAAATTGGAACCGGGACAATGCATCCGCAATTCCATTGTCAACTCCAGGAACGTGGCGAGCCCTAAAATTAATATTGCGCTGCAAACAAACCAACACTAAATGCCTTAGCAGTCTCAGTGCCTGCGGTGAGGAGGAACGCTGATTATTAATCGCATGTACTACCCCCAAGTTGTCGCAAAGAAACAAGATGTCCCTATTTGCGAACCGTCCGGCCCATAACTCAAGCGCCACTATGATCGGGAACAATTCCAGCAACAGAAGGTTCTTGGTAAACCCGCGCGTTACCCAAGATGCCGGCCAAGCCGCAGCGCACCATGCGCCAGTGAAGAACGCGCCAAACCCTCGACTGCCTGAAGCATCCGTGAACAATTGCAGCTGCTTACTAGAACAACAAGGAGCGGGCCACAAAACTTCCCTGTTGAAGGACACCAGGAAAGAGACCCAAATCCGCAAATCATCTCTGATCTCGCGGGAAAGGTACACTGAGTGATTCTGCCGTACCGTCCCCGCCGTGGCCCGCTCGAGTTTGCGACAGAAAATCCTACCCATGGGGATAATCCGACACGCAAAATTGAGAGAACCAAGCAAGGACTGCACCTGCTTAAGCCGAACCCTGCGTTTGCCTAAACAGTCTGTAATTAAACCCAATAGCTTCCGCACCTTATCCTCGGGCAAGCGACAGCAACCCCCTACCGTGTCAATTTCGATACCTAAATAGCTAAGACAAGTGCAAGGGCCCTCGCAACTTATCTTGCGCAACCGGCACCCCTAAAGCGCAGAATAACGACCTGGCCACCGAGAGAATGTCCCCACAGACCGAACTGTCCCCGGGCCCAACAAAGAGAAAGTCGTCCAGGTAGTGAGCCACCCCCAGTTGTCCGGAGGCGGTCTGGACGCACCAGTGCAAAAATGTGCTAAAGCACTCAAAGTAGGCGCAGGAGACAGAGCAACCCATGGGGAGACACCGATCCACGTAAAATTCGCCCCCTATTTTGAAACCCAGGAACCGCAGGGAATCTGGGTGTAGCGGGAGTAGACGAAAGGCCGACTCCACGTCCAATTTCGCCAACAGACTCCCCGGACCACAATCCCGCACCAAGCGCAGCGCGTCGTCAAAAGACTGATATCGCACCCTGCACTTGGCCTCCGGAATAGCGTCGTTGACCGACAATCCCGGAGGGTGCGACAAGTGCTGTATCAAACGAAACTTGCCCACGGCCTTCTTGGGCACTACCCCTACTGGGGAAATGCACAAGGAGGGCAGCGGGGGAAAGGCGTAGGGCCCTGCCATGCGCCCCAGACCAATCTCCCCGTCAACTTTCCGCCGGACTTCCTGCGGGAATTCGCGAGCCGATCTCAAATTCCGGCGCGCCACCACCTGCACCGAATCCGAAATGGGCAAACGAAAACCGCGCCGAAAACCCTCCAAGAGAAACGATGCCGCCGCCTCATCGGGGTACAAGCTAAGCCAGCGCTGCAACTCGGGAACTAGAATCGGGGAGAAAGCCTTACTTGCCAATTCCCCCGGCCTCGGCGGAAGCGGTGGGCTTACCGCCTGTCGCCGAGGTGCAATCCTTGGCCGGGTGACTTGCTCCGCACAGCTTACATGAGTGGCGAAAACGACAACTCGCTCCTTTGACGCACTTGCCGTCGTTGTAGGCAAAGCACTTGCCTTTTCCCGTCAATCGGGAACCCGTCGCCCCGGCCGCCCCGGGCTTCTTGGCCGTGACGTCCGGGGTGGGTTTGACCTGCTGCGTGACCTCCAACCACACCTCAACATCCTTAAAACCCGCGGGCAGGATGGGGTTGCCATCCTGATTGCGACGAAACTTCTCGTCGTAATCCCGCCACGCGGAACCCTTGGATTTTAAGTACATATCGTGTACTAAAAACAAATATTTAACCAAGTTGGCATACTCCGAGGGACGCGATTCCGTGTAGCAAGCCGTGAAAACCAAAAAACCACGCAGCCACTGGTGAAAATTGCGAAACGCATTTTCCCCAATACCACCCGGCTTCTTGGCTGCGTCAAAGCCTTGCCGCATTTCCTCCGTGAGGGTGAATACGTCTACGTACTTCCCCTTCCGGATTTTTTCCCGCATGCGCTTGCGAACCCCCCGTGTGACTGCAGTGTTGGCGCAGTGTACCATCTCCCCATAACGGGGGGGGTCAGGAGGGACCGCCGGCGCAGGAGCGGCTACTCTATGCGCCTCCTTCGCCATTCGCCGCGCGATGAGTCTAGCTAATTTCCGCGGGCGCTGCGGAGAACCTGACGACACGCTGCTGGAAGATGAGGAACTACCTGTTGTAATGTGCAAAGGAAGGTTTAGCTCACCGTTGTTAGAAGGACCCGGAACCGCGTCGTCCGCTGCACCCGCCTCCGCTGATGGCTGCACCTCCCTGGTCGATGCTGCGGTCGTCCACGACCCTCGCCTCCTGCCGGGCGTAGCCCCTGAACTGGCCGGAACCTGTGAGTGAGAAACAGAGGGGACAACAGGCGAAGAGGAGACCAAAACATCACTAACAATGGGTTGAAACTGCGGGGGAGGGGGCCCGGCCCAGCCGCTCCGCGGCGAAGTGCCGGCGGGGAGCTGCAGGGGAGGACCCCCAACCGAGGAGTACCCGACTGATTGCGTGAAGGCAGCCCCGCCCCCGGCACTGAAACCCACGGGGTAAGAAGGTCGCCACGCCGTATGCGGCGTGTAGCCGTCCGCCCCCGCCCATCCGTAGGACATCGGAAGGAAATGAGGGTATGCCGGGAATGGCGGCCAACCCCGCGCCACCTGACTCCCCCCGGCCAATGCCTGCCCCGATTGCAAGCCCGCAAGGGCAGGGGGTGGCACCGTGACTCGGGGGCCGCCGACCGACCAAGTGGTCTGTACGCCGGCGCCCGCGACGGCCATGTGCGGTGAAAATTGTGGACCAGACGCCACTGTGAGGCCCATGGAGGGCAAGCTGGCAGCTAAGGAGAACGCCGGCGCTAGCGGCCACGGAAACCCCCCGGGGAAGGGCTGGCTCCCTGTGAAGCTTTGCTGAGCTGCGAACGCAGGAGCAGGGCCGGAGGCCTGGAAAGACGCTGCGACGGACGCCTGTGTTGACGCCACTTGCCATGCCCCCGGCAACACGGGGGGAGGGGTTTGAAACCCGACAAATGGGGATGAAGCCTCGGGTGGCGGAGCGACTGACGACCAGGGGCCCACGAAGCAGGCCCCCGATGCCGGAGTCACCCCCGCGAAGTCTTGCCCTGTCGCTGAAGCCGGAGCGGGCGCAGCGGCAGTCACTGCTACGTCCCCCGCCCCAGCCGCACCAGTGTCAGCCAGCCCCCCATCCCCAATTAAATATATGGGCGCCATAAGCCCCCCAACCGACAGGGGTGTAATTGTGTCCTGCGCAGTACTAGGGACAGCGGGGACGTCTCCCCGCTGACCCTGTCTCATCTCCCCCACATGTGCACCGGCCCCCCCCTCCCCGCCTGGAGCCCGGCCGCGGCCGCCCGGAATCACGTGGGCGCCCGAGCTGCCGCAGCTAGCCGCCGGCGGGGAAGGCAGGAGAGGCCCGGCGCTGATCAGCGCGCTGAGAGATGCATGCGGCGCCGTGGATCGTGCTGCTGGGGACACCGGCGACCGCGGCCTGGCCGGGCCGCGCGTCCCGGCGCCATGTGCAGAGCGCCCGCTGGCCGCCTGCCTCCGGCTGGCCGGGCAGCGGGCCGTCACGGCCCGCCCCCGCCGCCTGTCAGCAGCATTGTTAAGTCTCCGGGGCCCAGAACCAGGGGAACGCGAGCGGGGGTGCCCCCAGCCTCCACGAGGCGTCGAGGGGGAGGGGCAGAACGCCTAGGCCGCGGCATGCTAGGAGGGGGGGAAGACACAGCTGCAAATACCCTGGAACCTAACAAGCAAATCAGCAGCAATAAAGGGGGGAGCAAAAGGGGTAAAATGCACAGCAAATGAATAAACAATGAACAACAACAAAGAATAAGCAGATTATATAAGTAATGATATACTTATCCTTCCTGGGCCATAAAATGAATGGCAAGAGGAAGTCTAGCAAAATGGCCACCACCTATATACTAACCTAAGACCCTCCTCTTCATCTTGATGCACAACCTTCTAATCCAATAGGAAAAAACCAACCGGGAAAACTGATCTGCCTAGCAACTGCTTAGTCATTTAAACAACCAATCACAAAAAGTTGATCGCTTATATGGCCTCAGGCTTATGCAGCCTTCAGCTTATCTAATCTTCAATTTGAGTGTGTAGATTTATCACCACTATACTATAAGTGATTATTGAGTGTGCAGAGACACAACTACCTTTTTGTATCACCACTGATGTACCATTGTGGGGTAACTGGTTATAAAAAAGATAGGCTACATCTTTAGTAACAATAATAGTGATGTCTTATACAGTATACTGACATAATTCTAAATCTACAATACTGTAACTTCTCAAAACTGAACTTACAGATCAAATTCTTTAATGTCCAGCAAAGGTCCATGAACTTTCTAATTCCAACTGTTTCAATGTGTGCTACCAGTTCACACACAGGTAATCTTTCAGGGGTGATGTAGCAACACAAAGGTCTAACATATCACATACCATGTCCCATCTTTGCACAAGTACAGGCCATACTTCAACATACAGTCGTTTAGGGGCTCATTTATTATTGCATATTTGCGGCTATTGGGTCAGCCGCAAATATTAGGTAACACCTGAATGCATGTAGGAGGGACTGCAGCATTCTGATACCTGCTGCAATTCCTCCATTCCCACTGGCAGCGACATCTAAAGATGGTGGTAGTAGCTAGCCGGCAGAGGGTTCCCCCACAACCATCCCCGGAGGTGGCTTCTGGTCAGTGCGGTCTTAGATTACCACACATGCGCAGCACCCCTGGCAGCTGTTACAGCACATTGCAGGGATGTGCTCCTCTCAGAGCCCTTGTCCCAGTGGGTGCTGCATCAGCTCATTCATTCTGTTCACATATTGCAATGCAATCCTGGGCAGTAAGATCCTATCCAGATCACATTGAATATGCAATCTGTTGTCAAAGTCAGAAAAATATCTCTATGCACACTACCATATTTGCACCTCACACAGGTCCGTGCTGCGCATGCGTACGCTCTCCCGTACGTGCGCATACTCACAGTCGCGGGCACCCGCAGGCGCATGGTATGCGTATTTACGGTAGAGTTTATGTGGTTGTAGCAGGCGACTCAATCGTAACATATTTTCAGTAATAATGTATTTTGTAGATCATGGTCCCTTTGATAGATTCTGAAAGTTTGGTTAATATAGAATGTTTATGAACTGAGGAATCCCTCTTTGTTTGATACGAAGGGTCAGATAGGAGTAATACAGTGGTGTTTAGTATCCATCGGAAGAATATTTAATTAGAAATATTCCGGTGTTGGTTTGAAGCAGATCAATCGCTCGTGCGAATAGTTATGGACATAAGAAGTTTATGAACATTTACTTTATTTGCACTTTATTACCCATGCGGCGGGAAACCCAGTTTCCCTCCCACCTGAGCAGTTGGAAATAGTCACAGCCCACCTGTATGAATCAACCTATGACCTTTTGTTATAATGCGAAGCCGAATTCCTGTGTCCAATGAACAATGAGATTGTAGGGACCATTGAATTGTATTGTGTGTGGGGCATAAATAGCAGGCCGACCATATCCAACTTCACTCTCTTCAACGGTTCTCATTGCTGATAATCGGGAGCTGGATATCGAGGCGCATGCGATCGTTCCCCTTGTGCGTAAGTTTTCTACGTAATCATATTGTCTTACTGTGAGCCATTTCTCTCTCTCCCTCTCTTCTCTTTCTTTCGTATTTTTCCTTGATTAGACTTGAATTGTATTGTATTGTATTTCCTGTGTAGTTTATCTGGTTAGTTGGTTTATGTTATATTGTAGTGTATCATTTGTACTGTGATTCCTTTTGCAAGTATAATAGTCATAATACACATAATAGGTTTCGGACCCTAAGCCCAGGTATCTGTGTATTCTTTATAGTGTTAAGAATTCTCTGAGCGTCGGTTACGCTCAAACAGCTTTGTAGTTAATCAGGTTACACAAGGTTGCACTTACACTTTGTCTCTACATTAAGGTTTACTGTGTATTTCATTGTTAAGGGTATAGACATAAAGGTTTAACGTTGTGAGCGTCTGCATCGCTGGTGATCTCCTCGTGGTCCCGAGCGCCGCTACGCTATAGCGAATCATTACGATAAGTCAACAGCCAATAGTCTGCCTGCCTGCGATCACTTGGCCGTGAGTGAACGTGACGCCTGAGCGTCTCGATCACAGCTAAGCGATCGATACGCAACTTGCGTACCCATACGGTACTTCTCACGTAGATAGCGTACAGTGTTCTTAGACCTCATAAAGGGTTATATACACGATAAATATTTAGCTTTATCAATTGGCGGCTCGTCCTGTCCTTCACATATCTGCACTAGGTAGATCAGCAGACATTATCCCTCAGCAAAGGGCGGGAGGTTGTCTCGTAGTGCTGACGGGATAAGCGTCTGCTTCGCTTAGATAAAAGAGTGCTGAAGGAATCCGGGAACCGGAGGTAAGAACAAAACGCTAGTGTCTTTTAAAACTGTATTTTTCTGTCTTGCGTACACACGCACGCACACATATATATCTGCATTTCTTTTTCTTTTTCATTTTCGTATATCACTCTCCTGTCTGCCAGTTTTATAGTCGATAGAAGTGCTAAAAAAAGATTTGCCGTTATTTCATAGTTTAAGAGTAAAGGTAATATAGTTAAAAGATAGACAAACACACAGTTTTGCCTGGGAGATAAGGTGAAGTCAGTGTGTTGTGTGGTAGATGACCAGGGATCATCTACATTGATAAAAATATAAATTGTGTTACGGTGGATCTTTGCTTTGCGTACACGTGTCCCTAACAAAAGACTTGTGTACGCAATCCAAAGGCAGACGCACGCAGCGTATATTACGCAACGGAGCGTCCGGTTACGCCCACGTAGCTCAAGTCACGATAAGTTGATTTTTAACGCAACGCGATAAGTAACGCAAAGCGGTAAATAGCGCAACAGGCGATAAATAACGCAAGTCTATTTTTGGAAATCCAAAATTTAAATTAACAGATCCTGCTCCTAATTGGTAACACAGCTGGGCTAAAGAAAAAAAATTTCTGCGCAGAAATAGAAATAGAAACAAAAGTGTACATGTGATGAGTGAGTGTTTTTACAATTTTTAAAGGTTGAACCACAAGAAAAGTCGAGTACTCGTGAGGTACATGCGTGTAAGTGACGTGCACGGTGGCTAGGGAGGCATCTCTGGTTAAATACAATTTTGAGCATTAGAGTATAGCAGACCAGGAGGTCATACTAACAAGACCAGGAGGTCACACTGTAACAAGACCAGGAGGTCATAACAGACCAGGAGGTCCAGGTACAGCCGACAAGGAAGTCCGCTATACAGTTCACAGGCACAACACCGAGAAGGGTTGGTGCAACACCCATATAGGCCATATAAGCTCTGGCTGAAGGAATTCGCAGTCGTAAGTTTCGATTCCATTGGTCTTTCCGTACATAAGCTTAGTTGTTTGTGTACTGAACGACTGGACCGCACGTAAGTGTGTGCAGTAGTTAGTAATCTGACCTAATACCATTAGAGTAAAGGGGTCACAAACGCTATCTGTACACTCTAACGTGATTTGTGTAATTTTTTTTATTTTAAGGGAAGTTCGCTGCTCACTCAGGAACTATCCAGCAACCAATAGTTACTGGAAAGAGTAAGTGTTCTTCGGATAACCCTCGCAGGTTCCAGTAAATAGAGGTTCAGGTCGCAGGGGCCCTAGGTCGAGTACGCCAGCACCATATCGGTGTGATCAGGTCGTATAGGTCGGCGTGGGCGAGTGAGTGGGGTACTCGGTAAACCGCCACCGTCAGCCTATTGTTGGCATTTGGTTTTTCGTAAAGGGTTGGCTAAATAAAGCAACACTTTCGAACTATGGGGGCCACTTGTTCAGGTAGGGGGCGATCAACCTCGGTTCGGGTTGATTCAGTGGTCCGACCAATTGGGTCGGCCAGGTATATAATGTGTGAGAAATATGGAAGTCACACAGAAACTTTATGTGATGAATGGGAGAGAATGACTGTGCATGACGGGGAGAAATTCCCAAGAATAGGGAGCTTCAGCTCAGAAGTGTTACAAAATTTAAGGAGGAGGATATGTCTCATAAAATCAACAAAGAGACGAATTCAGCATTATGATTATTTACAGTTGTGGCAACAGGAAGGTGAGATACAGAGAGGTTTGGCTCAGGCGGCAGGATCTGGCTCTAACAGAAAACTGATTGCCACGGCCCCGCCGCCACCATATATATCAGGAGAGAAGTTGATTACGGAGAAAGACGCACTAAGGTGTAACACAAAGTCACTTAGTAACTGTGTAAATGTTGATGATAATGTTAACCCATTAACCCATACAAGTATTAACCCGTGCAAGTTGTACCCTGTTTTGAACTTTCCTCAGGAGTGTGATCAAGAGGACGAAGCGGCAACGATTTCAGCGCTCTCTCTAGCAGCCACCATAGCAGAAACCACAGTAGGCACAGCTCCACCCACGAGATTAGTAAAGGCCCCTAGCGGAGGGATAGGTGAGGTCGTATCAACTGGTAAGTACGGCACCATGCATTATGCTGAAACTATTTCACCACAGCCTGTAGAATCTACACAGAATGAGGTTGTTAGAATTACACCTGTTAGAGTAATAGCAGTGCCAAATGGGAAAACAGACGCATCAGGAGCCACTCCCATTAGGAACATTGCCATGTACACTCCATTTTCCCGAATGGAATTAAGGACCATAGTGTCTGAATTTCCTGACCCTAGAAAAGACTTAGTTGCCAGTCAAAAATACATCAGAGACTTAGGTAACACTGTAGAGCCCAACAATAAAGACTGGCAGATATTGCTGAGAGCATGTTTACCCTCAAATGTCGACGCAACTCAATTTTTAGCTGATTGCGGACTAGGTCATGATGTACCTCTTACAGATGTGTACAACCAAGATAATGTGAAAAGAATAAACTTGCAGTTAAAAGAGTATTTCCCAGCAGTAGCTAAATGGAATAAGATATTCTCCATTAAACAGAAGGAGTCAGAGACAGCTGCAGAGTATTTTCACAGAGCATTATTAGAAATGGCAAAATACACAGGTATAGAGGACATTAAAACAGACACAAACCATCGGGAAGTAGCAGTATCGGTACTGATGGATAGTTTAAAAGAGTCATTGAAGACTAGGGTACAGACCACGCAACCATGTTGGCGAGGTCTGTCTGTGGCTACTTTGAGAGAGGCTGCTATTGATCACGACAGAAACATCACCAGACACAGGGAACAACAAGGTTGCCTTATTGACAGATGGGAAGGACCATACCAGGTCTTATTGACTAGCACTACAGCATTGAAGGTTGCTGAGAGAGAGACTTGGGTCCATTCATCCCACTGCAAGAAGGTTGCTGATCCAAAGAAGTCCCGTGATAAGGAACAGACGGTAGAGGTTGTATCACTGGAGTGTCTGTTCCAGGAGGACTGAGGCGGCACCTGAGCCTTGAAGACCGAGAGCTGTTGTCGACTCCCCACTCCCTTTTATTATTTTCCTCCACTTCCCATCCCCTCTCCCTCAAATTTCTTTTTCCTCCTTCTCATTCTTCTTCGTCTCCTCCTCAAAGATGGACTTGCCCCAAGAGACTGTGATCCGGATTTTCCTGTTGACCATGATGTTAACCAGAGCAGTCTGTTCCGGCGAGAGTACCATGGAGGTCGATAGAGGTTCTGGAATGGGTTCTGATGATAAAGATGGAGGCGTAGTTTTCCAAGATCAACCTAACCAACAAGCAAAGGCGAGTATCAGAAAACGATCCGATAGCATTGATCATAGAAGAAATTGTGACGGATTGTTAGCTGAAGAAAACTGTATCTGTAGGCTCTGTAACAATGTCATTGAGGATGGGTGCATTAAGAAATGCCAATCCAGTTTTAATATCCATATGGACCGGCATCCATTGAGTGACTATCACTCCTTAGTGGGTAACGTATTAAACAAAACAGATTGTTGGGTATGCTCTCAAGTACCTCAGGGTCATAGCAAATCAGGGCTAGTACCATTTCCTTTAACGATAGGGGAGGTACTTGAGTTAAATGGTGGGAGACCGGTGGACCGGAGGTTTAATATCTCCAGCCCTCCTAGTTTGAAGCTCCACCAATACCACGTGGATAGGTCCCTATTATGTTTCAACATCTCCAATCCCAGAAAGCCGGGAAATTGGGAAGTGTCATGGAGTAACCACACCATGACCTTTTCGCATAGAGCAGATAGAATGCCTACAGATACAGAGCTTGTACGCCACATAGCCAGTAGAGGAAAATCTTTCCGGTATAGATACACCTTAGGAAATAGGATTACTAGAGTTGGAGAAGTATCACCAGGATACTGTGCACATATCGTACAACCTGATACGTGCATTAAGCAGATGGAAGAATTAGGGCTAGGAGATTTCACCTGGAAGGTGTGTAATATGGTAATGTCTTTCTCCGTCCCATATGTTCTCCCCGATGATGCATATTTCATATGCGGGAGAAAGGCGTACAAGTGGCTTGCCCCAAACTCTGAAGGATTGTGTTATATTGGAAGAGTATTGCCTGAAGTAATGACTGTAACTCATGATAAAATGAAAAACATACACCGTGGTGCCCAAGCTCCTTATACTCACACTCATTACGAGCACCTCGTTAAAAGACAACTGTCAGAAAGGTTAGAGCATCCGGCCTCTGATCTGATCCATGAATCCACCGGGATTCAGGTTCTGGTGGCGTTAGATTTCACTCGCACCGCTCGAGGAGTGATGAATTATAGATACATTTCCGCACTCGCCAATTTGTTAGATAATATCACTGAAATGTATGATGACACGTTTAGATACACTGGAAGAGAACTTCAAGCTTATAAAACAGAACTGGTACAGCATAGAATGGTTCTTAATTACCTCACAGCAGTGACAGGCGGATATTGTGTTACATTGGCAACACAGTACGGCGTGAAATGTTGCACGTATATCACAAATAGCACAGAGGATCCGGTCGAGGTCATAGACCAAAAGATGGACGATATTCTCCAATTGAAGTGGGAATTTCGCCGAAAACACAATCTCACTCTTGCTGCTGTAGGTAATGAGCTGACTGGTTGGGTGTCATGGTTGAACCCGCGAAATTGGTTCTCCGGTTTGGGAGACTGGGCTCAAGGAGTCATAATGGATGTTGGGAAGTTTCTACTATGTATCTTAGGTGTTGTTATATCGATTGGAATGATATTTAGATGCGGGCAGGCTTTAATGAGGTGCAAACAAAGTACCAGAGTGATGAGTTTGAGGAGTGAGGAAACTGTAATTAACCTGGATTTGATTTACGACCCAACGATAGAAACAATGATGTGATGAAAATGCGATTTCTACGGTCCGTTTCTTTCACCTGTTTTTCTGGTTTTTCTCCAAGATAACAAGACCCCCTTGGACGAGGAAGTTGATGAGACGCTATACAGACAACGGATAGACCAAAGAAGAAGTTTTGACCACTTGAGATATGGACACTTGATGAACTTTGCCATGGATCCCCAGTTTCCCTAGAATTCTTAAAATTAAGCTAGCCCAACATTTTTTGTAAATCTAATGGCATTGACAAAGCTTATTGCTCACGCCTAATGAGCAAAACAGCGCAAAGAAGACGACTTTCAACTGATACCGAACAAAACTTCAACCGACAGATGTACATTAACCTGACATAGAATACCACCGCATTTACCGTAATTATGTCTTTTCTTCATTTCTACAACCCTCAGGTAATGACACACATAGTATAGGGAATACAGGCACAGATATCAGCAATCACATATTCCCCCATTCATGTATCATCAACTAAAATGTGCTCCCCATTTTGTTCAAAATCCGAAAAGAGCTCGGTAAAGTTTGACAGCCCATCCACAGACCCGTACCACGGGATAAGAAGGAATTCAAATGTATACTTCGCAATACCTCGAAGCTTGATTTACAACACGTACGGCACGATGATACATGACCCCCCAAACATGGACTCATACACACATGCTTCTGCTATCTCACTAGGTCATACCCTCTTCCCACCTACTCCTCTCTCCTCCCTTACCCAACCATGGAAATGAATTAACCCCTGACATATATTTTTCTCCTTTTGAAATGCTTTCAGGAAGTGGCAGTTATTATTGACTGCCAAAGGGTGGACTGTCAAAGTCAGAAAAATATCTCTATGCACACTACCATATTTGCACCTCACACAGGTCCGTGCTGCGCATGCGTACGCTCTCCCATACGTGCGCATACTCACAGTCGCGGGCACCCGCAGGCGCATGGTATGCGTATTTACGGTAGAGTTTATGTGGTTGTAGCAGGCGACTCAATCGTAACATATTTTCAGTAATAATGTATTTTGTAGATCATGGTCCCTTTGATAGATTCTGAAAGTTTGGTTAATATAGAATGTTTATGAACTGAGGAATCCCTCTTTGTTTGATACGAAGGGTCAGATAGGAGTAATACAGTGGTGTTTAGTATCCATCGGAAGAATATTTAATTAGAAATATTCCGGTGTTGGTTTGAAGCAGATCAATCGCTCGTGCGAATAGTTATGGACATAAGAAGTTTATGAACATTTACTTTATTTGCACTTTATTACCCATGCGGCGGGAAACCCAGTTTCCCTCCCACCTGAGCAGTTGGAAATAGTCACAGCCCACCTGTATGAATCAACCTATGACCTTTTGTTATAATGCGAAGCCGAATTCCTGTGTCCAATGAACAATGAGATTGTAGGGACCTTTGAATTGTATTGTGTGTGGGGCATAAATAGCAGGCCGACCATATCCAACTTCACTCTCTTCAACGGTTCTCATTGCTGATAATCGGGAGCTGGATATCGAGGCGCATGCGATCGTTCCCCTTGTGCGTAAGTTTTCTCCGTAATCATATTGTCTTACTGTGAGCCATTTCTCTCTCTCCCTCTCTTCTCTTTCTTTCGTATTTTTCCTTGATTAGACTTGAATTGTATTGTATTGTATTTCCTGTGTAGTTTATCTGGTTAGTTGGTTTATGTTATATTGTAGTGTATCATTTGTACTGTGATTCCTTTTGCAAGTATAATAGTCATAATACACATAATAGGTTTCGGACCCTAAGCCCAGGTATCTGTGTATTCTTTATAGTGTTAAGAATTCTCTGAGCGTCGGTTACGCTCAAACTGCTTTGTAGTTAATCAGGTTACACAAGGTTGCACTTACACTTTGTCTCTACATTAAGGTTTACTGTGTATTTCATTGTTAAGGGTATAGACATAAAGGTTTAACGTTGTGAGCGTCTGCATCGCTGGTGATCTCCTCGTGGTCCCGAGCGCCGCTACGCTATAGCGAATCATTACGATAAGTCAACAGCCAATAGTCTGCCTGCCTGCGATCACTTGGCCGTGAGTGAACGTGACGCCTGAGCGTCTCGATCACAGCTAAGCGATCGATACGCAACTTGCGTACCCATACGGTACTTCTCACGTAGATAGCGTACAGTGTTCTTAGACCTCATAAAGGGTTATATACACGATAAATATTTAGCTTTATCACTGTGATCAATGACAATTTAGAGCCAAACCACTCTGGATTATTTTCTTTAGAAGGTCCATGAATTAAATGCTGGAGGATGCAGTATTAATGTGATTCTGCACTAACACAGTATAAACTCAAAGACACAATGTTATGCTGATCTTTAATAGCATCTAAATTCACATCCTGCTTGTCAGCGCCCTCTATATTACTCAGCCTTTACCAGTTTATAGGTCAGCAAAAGGGACTAAGAAGGGCAGATGTACCTGTTCTTTTCTCATAGTCGTCCTGTGATATTTCATATTTCTCCACTTTAGGCAGATCCTTAAACTCTCCAATGTTAGCACCATTCTTATCTATCACATGCAGGTAAATAACAGAATCATTTCATTCATTCATATTTTTAAATGTTCCAAAACAATCTTACACACACGGCAAAGTTCTCGATAAAACTGCACCTAAAATGCACCCCACCCATCCTTCTTGGTCCAACCCCATCCACACCTGTCCTGTTAATTTGGGCTCAACATTTTTTCTGTTCTGGCAAACATAGGAAACACGGGTGCCCTAACCAATACCAACAGTTAACTGTAATTGCCAAAATGATAAATTTGACAGCTACAAGATTCCATATACAGATGTGCACTTCCCCATACTGATGCATCATCCCAGATGTCAGGAGATTAAATAAGAATCACTACTCATTCTGTCAATTTGAGTAGGGAGGCCAATCCCGGGCCATTTTTTCAATCCCGGGAATAGGGATTGAAAAATGATCAATCCTGGGATTTCCGGGATATCCGGGATTGGTTCCCTTGCAATGGCCGCCGCTGCTGTGTCCTGCAGTCCCCTGCCCAGTCCACATAATAACACACCCATCTGCCTTCCACATACTGCTGGGTTGCATGTCGGCGCTGAGGTCCGAGCGGCAGGCGGTGTGCGGCTGTCTGCGCAGTGTGATGTGAAGTCAGAGGTCACGCTGCGCAGACAGCCACACACCACCCGCCACTGCACACAGCTGAGGGCAGGGGGAGGTGAGCAAGGGGAGCCCGGCAGCGTTTGAGCCTCCTGAGGATGCTCAACGCTGCCCAGCATTGAAAAAACAAGGGGTTTGCTAATTTCAAAATCCCTGGGATTGAAAGTCCCAATCCCGTGATTGAATCACGGGCAATTTTTGCCCAAAATCCCAGGATCCCGCCGATCCTGATCCCGGGATTGGCCACCATAAATTTGAGCGCCTTCATGCAATGCAAATGGTTGAAGGGATTAGATGCTATTTTCTATCCCAGTAGGAGAGAAGGATCTGAGGCTACTGACTTCATAAGTGTCATGGTCAGTCAGAAATCAGGTGTTATATCAGGCTATGCATCAAATCCTTATCTTCTGTGGTTCTTACAGATCATTCCACACATTATTCAGCAAAATGGTCCAGTCACAATGGAGTCCCAGGGTAGGTAGCACCACTAATGTGTCATTGTGGGTCAAGAAGGTTGTTTAACCACTTGCCTGGCATGGTCGCAACAAATGCAACCACACCAGCAAGTGCCTTATCTGATCTAGTTGCACACAATATGTCAAAATGTTTCTCTTGTCTAAACTACCTTCCGTCCACATTCCCAAATCAATTGCAGTCATAATGTGATTGGTTTGCAGGTCAGACACAATGATGGAGCCGAATTGATGATGGTTTTCCCTCATGGTCCAAAAGCTACTGAGGGAGATAGATGTATTGAGTTTAAGCAGTATCAGCCATTTTGTTAAGTAGCAGCCATGATGTAGTGAATAAGAAAGATGCTTTGCTAATAAATCATAATAATGCTGACATTTCATAGTTAGTACGTTCTGTGCGAAGCAAGGTCGTAGCTATAAGTGTTGAAAATATATTATTAGACAGTTACCCTGTGTTTAGACTTCTCTTGAAGGACACAACGGAGGGGGTTAACTAGAGGGAGTTTCTGGGAAGAGATGCATTTTGTTATACTTTTGTGACGTATATCAGTTTTTCATGAAAGTAACTTTCTGCTATATAATGTCATGCTGAATAAAAGTAGCTTCAGTCTCAATTTGTGGACATAACGATTGGTAAACAAACGGTATTGTACAGACAATTGAAGGGACTTGCTAGAGGAGGCTTATCTCCTACAGTTACATGGGAGCTCTTGTTCCGGAATCGATGAGCTTATCGATATCAGATGACGACGCGACTGCTGGATGTGTGCAACTACTGACATACCCGGGTAAGTAATCTGATGATTGATCATTTTATATCAACCTGATTACTCTGTCAGTACTTGTATACAGTCCTCTGGTCTGTTCATCTGATGAGGTAAGTTTCAGTTTCAGTTTTGCAAGGGAAAAAATGTGGTTTTATTTTGAAATGACGTGTCATAACTGCAAATGTTCAGTATTGTTGTGGTATGATCCTGCCGTTGAATCTGATTATTGTGAATTCAAAGGTACGTTGCAAAATAGTGATTTTAGGGAACCTTAAGACAGGTTTTGCAACAGTTGTGGGGTGTCATGTTGATAAGGTGGTGATAGAAAATTTATTGGTGTTAAATTTCTGTATTGTCTTGATAAATTACCTGTTAATTATATACCCCTGGGTTCCACAGTTACAGTTAGTGAAGGCAATTCTACTGATTGTAAACAACATTTAACCAGTACGGTTAAGACACTGAACACTCACATACTCAGCCTTTTAAATCCAGAATCTGCAGCCGTGATTTAACATGCAAGATTTGGTAATAGCGGTATCAGTTTTTTCATATTAAAGCATACTAAGTCTTTTTATCACTTAAAATGTATTCCTGGTTTAACATTATTAGAAGTAGACGTTAAAGCCATTATTGAGAAAGGTAACTTATTCATATATAAAAAACCTATGACTCAGTGATTTAAGAAGTCTTTGTAAACTAGATAAAGTCAAGTCAGTAATGACAGAATTTTGGTTTGTTGTGTCAGAGGATTAGGATCCAAGTGGTTTGCTTCATTTAATTATTTTTTGTTGATGAATATAGAAAACAAATAATATAAGTGTGACGTTTCAAAGAAGATATATCTTTTAAACTGAGGTATTTTCTTAAGAAAACACTTAATCCAAGTGTGATGTTTAGAATACTAAATTTTCTAAACTGAGAGTTCCCTAGCATGCACTTATTACTATAAGTGTGATGCTCTAAAGAGTAAGGGGTATATTCAATTAGCAGTGATAACGGACTTTTCACGTGAAAAGTTCGGTTTTCGGGTGAAAAAACGGACTTTTCACGTGAAACGCAATTACAGCCTATTCAATTTTCCGTGAAAACTTATCGGTGATCATTTTTTCACTAATTTCACTTCACCTACTCTGAGCAGGTGAAAAGTTGGGAAAAGTCACTATTTTAAGGTAAAAATGTTTGGATATTGTCCAGAAGTCCTGGGACACCCCCTTAATGACTAATTAGGCACGTTGAAGTTTTTTATTATTTTTAATTGGCCAATAATGACATGTCATTTTTGGGGTGAAAAAGTTCAAAGTGATGGAAATTGGGGTTCAGGGTATGGGACAGGTATATTGGGGTGCTTTATGAGTGGGACAGGTGTTTTTAGGCTTGCAGATGGGAGTAATCGGTCTGTTTCCACTTTTTTTTTTAAAGTACCCTAAAATCACCCAAATATATACTTATACCCATTTTCATGTACCCCAAATTTAATGAGAGCATTTATTTTGCTAAAAAAAATTGCTTTCTATCATTTTTTTGCATTTAAAAAAAAATGCATATAACAGCCATTTCACACAATTTAAGTCCCCAAAAACTCTCTAATGTGATCTCTAACACACTTCTCTTCTGTTTTCCTATGTTAGTTTAGCATTTTTTGGGGTACAGGCTGATTTCCCCATTTTCACCTGCACTTTTCACTGCAAGAATTTTCACGTGAAACCCGTTTGGAATTGAATAGGTCGAAAAACGGAGCGTTTTTGCGGCAATTTTCGGCCGATTGCCGCGAAAAATTTTCGGGCGAAAAATTGCCGCGAATTTGCGGATAATTGAATACCCTAGTAAGTCTTTTAAGCTGAGATATATACTGACTTTTGTTTAGTAAAAGTGCAGCCCCAAAGGATTTCGCAAAGTGAACTGATCAATCACATGCGAAGGGATAGCACAGTGAGACTCTGTCAGTACTAGGGAAGGAGAAATAGGCACTTATTGGTGCAATTTGTGTAAGGGGCAAACTTCCCAGAGGAAGGGAAGTGTTGACTAATGAGGGAGATTTGAAGCAAACAACAAACACTGGATTGATAAATGAGGTTTTACTGACACTGTTAAGAATTTGACAAACTGTTTCAGGGGCATAAGGTTTAATACATCACCTGTATGAATAAGTAGTTAAAAGCGTATACACATGTCGACAGAAGACGTATGCTCAGAGTGTTTGTGTGTGGCATTTATAGAAAAGAAAGGGCAGGGCCCTTTTATATTGAGAGCTATTTCATTTTGTGCTGAACCAGGAGTGTGGAGAAACACTACAGACTCAGTAGAAAGTGTTTATATATTGATGGAGTATCATTTTATTCCAAATCCAAGTAATATCAGCAAAGAGTGTTTGGGTTTCCTTGCTAGTTCAGGAAATCGAGCACATAGCTGCATATCCTACGATCCTTTGGATCCTGGATATTGATACTTAAAAAAAGTACCTAAGTGTTAAATGTTACCTAAGGTTAAAATACTTAATGGTTTGGTTGTACCCAACCTCCAAAATACAGATGTAGCCTCCGTTATCTTGACTGGCTGAGGCGTTTGTCCTGATCAGGCATACACAGCGTACCGGGGCGCAGGGAGGCGCGCCTAGTGACAATGCTAAATTCCTTTGTCGTATAAACAACCCTTTATGAAGCTAAGAACACTGTACGCTGTTTATTTAAGAAGTACCGTAATGGTACGCTATCTGCGTAGCGATCGCTCAGCCGTAGGCGAGACGCTCAAGCGTCACGTTCGCTCACGGCCCAGTGATCACAGGACACGTTATTGGTTATGTCTAGGGGAATGATTCGCTGTAGCGTAGCATACGCTCGAGACCACGAGGAGGTCACCAGCGATGCAGACGCTTACAACACTATACCTTTATGTTAAAACCTTATACCAATGAAATACACTGAATACCTTAATGTGAGTACAGGGTGTAAGTGCAACCTTGTGTAACCTGACTATCTACAAAGCTGCATGAGCGTCACCGACGCTCAAATGAACACTTATCACTATAGAAAATACACAGATGCTGGTTTAGGTTCCAAGGCCTATTAACTGTATTATATCTAATATACTTGTAAAAGGGGATAACAGTACAAATGATACACTACAATATAACAAAGACTTCCTAACCAGATAACTACACAAGAAATACAATACAATACAATTACTATTTATGGGAAAATGGAAGGGGAAGAGAAGAAGAGAGAGATAGAGAGAAATGGCTCATGATAACATTAAATAAGAGACAACATGGTTGCAGATAAAACTACACATGTGAGAGACAATCGCTGCGCAGTTAGTCAATGCTGAATACAGCATGGGATGGAAGCTAGACTCCATTTTGAGAAACCTCCACTTGATTCCAAAGACCACACCACATGGCTGAAAGGGGGAGGGGAAGACATCCAGCAGCAGCCATTTTAGATTTGCAGGTCCAAACACATGGCACTCTATACTAAACCACAATCACATAGCAGAAAACACAAGACTCCATTTTCTTCCAAAATGTCCAAGCCTCAAAACAATGCATATGTTCTGATTTTACAATTCCAAACCATCTAAAACACCTTTCACAATGTAATCCAACTTCCTAGAACCATCTCATAATTTCACATCCCAAACAACTTCAGTATCTCAATAACCAGAGCATATGAGTTATCACAAGACCAGACCACCAGGTACTCACAAGTATCAGCCTGCCATTGCTACCAGCACATATTCAAAAGTACTGCATGGTGGTATTTATGATTAACAAGATCCCAGCTACCATCACAGATTCCACAGGGCACCAACACTAACACCCAACAATCATCACAGCCAAGTTACAATATCCTATTTAAACCAGAAAGCAATATGTCTATATTTCCTTCTATAGCCATGTGATTATATACTTAGCCTTTAGTTTGGAAGATGTCCTGGGGATTCAGCCGCCATGCTGCTTGGTGCCAGGTAGCTGTGTGTGTGTCTGTGAGTGTAGCTACATTACATCTGTTCTCTGAGGCCACACCTGACCACTACCTTCCTGTTTGACCAGTACCTGGGGGAGGGGTCTTTCTTTCTCCTTTGTATTGAGTCACCATTCTCTTTGTATATGCTAATCAGGTTCAGCCCTGAAAACTTAGTAAAAGGTTGTTTTGAGCATCATATTGTTCTAACAATATGATCTTAGCTTTTATACATATAATCATATCTATCCGCTGCAATGTCCCACAACAACACAACAGGCCTCAAACTAACCCACACCTGATTCTGCTTGCTTCAATACCAAACATGATGTGTTTATCTGGTTCGGTTCGAATGATACACATCCATGACATTAATTCATTAGCCAATTCTAAATCTCCATGATGTCTGGTGCTGTTCATTATTATAACCATGTACTGTATGAAACAAGTGCCGAATCCATCTCTGTGCCATGTCCGAGCAAATGCGTGTGTTTCCATATATTGCTGTGCTCGCTGCGCATATTTGCAAGTATAGCGACTTATATGTGTGCAGTTTATATGGTCTCTCTATGTAATATTTTTGACTTTGACAGTCCACCCTTTGGCAGTCACCAATAACTGCCACTTCCTAAAACATTTCAAAAAGAGAAAAATATATGTCAGGGGTTAATACATTTCAATGGTTGGGTAAGGGAGGAGAGAGGAGAAGGTGTGAAGAGGGTATGACCTAGTGAGATAGCAGAAGCATGTGTGTATGAATCCATGTTTGGGGGGGTCATGTATCATCGTGCCGTACGTGTTGTACATCAAGCTTCGAGGTATTGCGAAGTATACATTTGAATTCCTTCTTATCCCGTACTAAGGGTCTGTGGATGGGCTGTCAAACTCTACCGAGCTCATTTCGGCTGTGGTTGTAACAAAATGGGGATGCACATTTTAATTGGTGATACATGAATGGGGGAGGTATGTAGTTGCTGATATCTGTGCCTGTATTCCCTATCGTCTATGTGTGTTATTACCTGAGGGTTGTAGAGATGAAGATAAAGAACACTTATGGAAAATGCAATGATATTCTATGTCAGGGAAATGTACATCTGTCGTTGAGGTTGTGTTCGGTATCTGTTGAGAGTCGTCTTCTTTGCGCTGTATTGCTCCTTAGGCATGAGCAAATAGCTTTGTCTGAGCCATCAGATTTACAAAAATGTTGGGCTAGCGTGAGTTTAAAGATACTAGGGAAACTGGGGATCCATGGCAAAGTTCATCAAGTGTCCATATTTAAAGTTGTCAAATCTTCTTCTTTGGTGCTTGTCTGTTGTCTGTATACATCTCGTCTCGTCAGCTTCCTCGTCCAAGGGGGTCTTTGTATCTGGGAGAAAAGCAGAAAAACAGGTGAAAGAAACGGACCGTATAATCGCATTTTCATCACATTCTGGTTTCTATCATTGGGTCATAAATCAAATCCAGGTTAATTACAGTTTCCTCACTCCTCAAGCTCATCACTTTTGTACTTTGTTTGCACCTCATTAAAGCCTGCCCGCATCTAAATATCAATCCAATCGATATAACGACACCTAAGATACATAGTAGAAACTTTCCAACATCCATTATGACTCCTTGAGCCCACTCTCCTAAACCGGAGAACCAATTTCGCGGGTTCAACCATGACACCCAACCAGTCAGCTCATTACCTACAGCAGCAAGGGTGAGATTGTGTTTTCGACGAAATTCCCACTTCAATTGGAGAATATCGTCCATCTTTTGGTCTATGACCTCTACCGGATCCTCGGTGCTATTTGTGATATACGTGCAACACTTTATGCCGTACTGTGTTGCCAATGTAACACAATATCCGCCTGTTACTGCTGCAAGATAATTAAGAACCATCCTATGCTGAACTAGTTCTGTTTTATAAGCTTGAAGTTCTCTTCCAGTGTATCTAAACGTGTCATCATACATTTCAGTGATATTATCTAACAAATTGGCGAGTGCGGAAATGTATCTATAATTCATCACTCCCCGAGCGGTACGAGTGAAATCTAACGCTACCAGAACCTGAATCCCGGTGGATTCATGGATAAGATCAGAGGCCGGATGCTCTAACCTTTCTGACAGTTGTCTTTTAACTCGGTGCTCGTAATGAGTGTGAGTATAAGGAGCTTGGGCACCACGGTGTATGTCCTTCATTTTGTCATGTGTAACAGTCATCACTTCAGGCAATACTTTTCCAATATAACACAATCCTTCAGAGTTTGGGGCAAGCCATTTGTACGCCTTTCTCCCGCATATGAAATATGCATCATCGGGGAGAACATAAGGGACGGAGAAGGACATGACCATGTTACAAACCTTCCAGGTGAAATCTCCTGACCCTAATTCTTCCAACTGCTTAATGCACGTATCGGTTTGTACGATATGTGCACAGTATCCTGGTGATACCTCTCCAACTCTAGTAATCCTATTCCCTAAGGTATATCGATACCGGAAAGATTTTCCTCTACTGGCTATGTGGCGTACGAGCTCTGTATCTGTAGGCATTCTATCTGCTCTGTGTGAAAAGGTCATGGTAAGGTTGCTCCATGACACTTCCCAATTTCCCGGTTTTCTGGGATTGGAGATGTTAAAACATATGAGGGACCTATCCACATGGTATTGGTGGAGCTTCAAACTAGGAGGGCTGGAGATATTAAACCTCCGGTCCACCGGTCTCCCACCACTTAGCTCAAGTACCTCCCCTAACGTTAAAGGAAATGGTACTAGCCCTGATTTGCTGTGTCCCTGAGGTACTTGAGAGCATACCCAACAATCGGTCTTATTTAACACATTACCCACTAAGGAGTGATAGTCACTCAATGGATGCCGGTCCATATGGATATTAAAACTGGATTGGCATTACTTTGTTACAGAGCCTACAGATACAACTTTCTTTTTGAACTAACATTCCTTCACAGTTGTTTACAAATAACATGGTTGTTAGATCGTGCCCGGTACTCGCCTTTGCTTGGTGATTGGGTTGCTATTGGAAATTTACACCTCCGTCTCAGTCATCAGGACCTTTCTGGATCCTTTCTCGACCTCACTGGTACTCTCACCGAAACAGACTGCTCTGGTCAACATCATGGTTAACGGGAAAATCCATATCACAGTCTCTTGGGGCAAGTCCATCTTACAGGAGGAGAAAAGAAGAAATTTGTAAAGGGGGTATAAGAAAACAGTTTGAGGGGGAGAGAACTTGTTACGATAATAAGTTCTCTCGTCTTGTTGTTCTTCTTGTTCTGCTGTCCTCTCAAAGGTGCTGTCTCTCAGTCTTCCAAACGAACATTCTGGTGATGCAATATTCCTTCCTAACCGGCGATCTTTCTGTAAGGAGAAAAAATCTGGCATTACCATTGGTCCAACTGAGGGATGACATACCATCTTTAAACCATGGAAACATGAGTGGGAAGAGAGAGACAACAAAAAAACAAAAGAGATAGAGAACAATTCATGTGCATATATACATTACATAACTCGACAATAACCACCAATGAGAAAAGAGAAACAAAACATTTTTAAACATTGTCAACATTAAGAAAACATTGTTAGCATTAGAAAAACATTGTCAGACTTATTAGGCTGTCGTATCTACGTGTCTAATGGTTTCCTTGAGCAGTCCCTCCCCACCAGCACTTGCATTATTCCACTGTCTGTATCTGGCCAGAATACATTGTGGTGGATAGGTCATGCTGGGGTTTGGTAGACTTCTGCAAGGACCAAGCGAATATGCAATGTTTGAATTCTTACCAATAATCGTCAGAGATGGGGATAGAGAGAGAAAGAAAAAACATTTTTCACAAATACATTTACAACGTTTAACCTGGTCATTCCTGTGTCTTCAGTGAATGACCTCCCAATTTATTAACCGTTACCTCAGGCTTGCCTCCATTCCTAATAATCACCTTTCCTAACTATATATTATGGGTGTGGCCCAAAATTCTTCCTATATGATCCCTGCTTGTAATTTGGTGTGTCATAACTTTTGCTCATTTTCATGTCTAGGGGGTCTAACTTTATGTGGGTTATTGCAGTTCTCTTTTGCACAGATCACAACTCCTTAAGTTCCTCCATGTGCCAATGGCCTGGGGTTTTGGTTGATTTGATGCCTCCTCAAACGTTTGGATGCTCATCACCCTCAACCGCTTTCCCTGTACCTACCTGGTTCCTTGGATACCATGATTATGTCGTTGTCTAGGGAGTTGATATGCCTTCTGTGAATCTTTGATCATACAGTTAGATCTTTCCTAGGATCTGGGTAATCAGACATGATTGATCTCAATTCTGTCCGGGACCAGGGATGGCGCATTGCACTGTCCTTGACGGGAATGATTCCCTGATCGTCAGTCTTCCCATTGGGGACTGTGATCACCCTGACAGGACTAAACTCAATTACATCACCTTGTTTTGGTCTTATAATATGGGGTACATTTGTTTGTGCGTGATATAAAACATTGTACGTACCTGTGGACACGACCTCACCTGACCCTCCGTTAGGGGGTTTGATTATTGCCTTTACCAATTTGGTCGTGTCCACCTGGATGTCTTGTAGGATGGCTTCTTTAAGAGGTGCCGACATCGTTCTGGGCTCACTTTCTTGTTGGTAATCCTGAGGGAAGTTTAACATGGGGTGCGACTTGCACAGGTTAACATTTGTAATTTTTACACTTTCATTTTCATAAACATTATTACATTTAACACTTTCATTCTTAATACAGTTACTAAGTGCATTTTTATCGTACAACATTGTGCCATTTCTCTGCAACCATAATCCTCTTCAATGCCATGTCTCTCCTCTCAAGATGAAAGTTAGATATGTAAGTTACATTTCTTTGCATTTCACTTTCCTGTTGCCATAACTGCAAACAATCATAATGTTTAACTCGTTGTTTCCAGGATTTTATGAGACAGATCCTTTGCCTTAAATTATGCAACACCTCTAAGTCAAAACTACCTATCCCGGGAAATGGTGCCTTATCCCCCGCAGTCATTCGTGTCCATTCATCACAAAAGGTCTCAGTGTGGGGACCATATTTCCCCCACATTACTAACCGAGCAGACCCTCGGGGTCTGCAAGCCTCTGGAGTCTGAATCCTGACCTCCGACCGTCTCTGTGTTGTGCACTTGGCTGCCATTGTGGACCTTTTTAACACAGAAAAACTTCCTAAAATGCACCAAACACAGAACTTCGTTGGAAATCCTTAAAGCTCTTCCACTGAACTTCTTCTGCTCCGGGTATCTCCGGTCCGCCTTCTAGCAGACACGTGTAGCCGTTGCAGGCCCTATCTCTAGAGATTTTCCTGAGAAAATTCCCTTCCTTTTTCTTTACACAAATCACGCTTGCATGTGCTCCCTACAACACGTATGAGGGCATGATTTACGCATGGATATACGACCTCATATCACGTTGCGTTATTGGTCACACATACAACCGTGCGGTCCAATCGTACCACTTATAGACACTTGTTGCCCATAAATGGTAGGATCATTGGAGTCTCCCTACTGTGCTCCAAAACAGCCAGAGCGTAATACAACGAAAACTTTATCACACTCTGTTGCACGTTTTCACTCAGATCGTGCTCATCACGTTCCACATAGATCACACAAATCACAAAGTCCACAAAGCGGAATTCAATACCGTTTTATCACATAGATCACAAAGTCCACAAAGCGGGATTCAATACACTCATACCGTTTTCAACCCACTATCATTCTTATAGTTTTCTGATCAGAAAAATCATTTCCCGTAGTCTGATAGCTCTCCCCAGAGGCGTTACAGTAAAGTAAGGTATTTAAACTAAATTTTGGAAACTGAACAAATGTGTGCTATTGTCTTGTGGCTTCTGTATCGCCTTACTATAAGCGATATTTCACTATATAAACGCTTACCAAACACCACACAGTATCTTCTATGCTGTGTGCTTGTTTTTTCTCAGCACGTTATCAATGCAAATGGCAAACAGGAAGGTGAGATGTGAAACTTACACAGATGAAAATGCAATTCTAAATTTAATCTAATAACATACATTGATGTAAGCACACGCATATGAAATTACATATAAGTACCAATCACTATTACTTATGATTGACTATGATATAGATTAAATAAATGCATTAAAAAAAAACTCATTAAATGATGATTTCTTTTTGACAGTGGATGGCTGATTGTTTCCTGAGTCAACTGAAAACCAGCCGCTCAGAAAAAAAAAAAATTTTTTTTTTTTTGACCTTCCCAAAATGGCCGCTGCTCCTCCCCCTTCCACCTCCATGAGGGTCACACAAAATGGTGGACAGACCATGCGGTCTCTTGTCACAAAGAAAGTCATCATTCAAAACTCCTAAAGTTATTCTAGGCCTGAGTGTGTAGTTGGCACCAAATTGAAATAAAAACCAGATTTTTAAAGACAATAGCGTACTGTTCTTACCTCCGGTTACCGGGTTCCTTCAGCACTCTTTATCTAAGCGAAGCAGACGCTTATCCCGTCAGCACTGTGAGACAACCTCCCACCCTTTGCTGGAGGGATAATGTCTGCTGATCTACCTAGTGCAGATATGAGAAGTATAGGACGAGCCCGCAATTGACAATGCTAAATTCCTTTGTCGTATAAACAACCCTTTATGAAGCTAAGAACACTGTACGCTGTTTATTTAAGAAGTACCGTAATGGTACGCTATCTGCGTAGCGATCGCTCAGCCGTAGGCGAGACGCTCAAGCGTCACGTTCGCTCACGGCCCAGTGATCACAGGACACGTTATTGGTTATGTCTAGGGGAATGATTCGCTGTAGCGTAGCATACGCTCGAGACCACGAGGAGGTCACCAGCGATGCAGACGCTTACAACACTATACCTTTATGTTAAAACCTTATACCAATGAAATACACTGAATACCTTAATGTGAGTACAGGGTGTAAGTGCAACCTTGTGTAACCTGACTATCTACAAAGCTGCATGAGCGTCACCGACGCTCAAATGAACACTTATCACTATAGAAAATACACAGATGCTGGTTTAGGTTCCAAGGCCTATTAACTGTATTATATCTAATATACTTGTAAAAGGGGATAACAGTACAAATGATACACTACAATATAACAAAGACTTCCTAACCAGATAACTACACAAGAAATACAATACAATACAATTACTATTTATGGGAAAATGGAAGGGGAAGAGAAGAAGAGAGAGATAGAGAGAAATGGCTCATGATAACATTAAATAAGAGACAACATGGTTGCAGATAAAACTACACATGTGAGAGACAATCGCTGCGCAGTTAGTCAATGCTGAATACAGCATGGGATGGAAGCTAGACTCCATTTTGAGAAACCTCCACTTGATTCCAAAGACCACACCACATGGCTGAAAGGGGGAGGGGAAGACATCCAGCAGCAGCCATTTTAGATTTGCAGGTCCAAACACATGGCACTCTATACTAAACCACAATCACATAGCAGAAAACACAAGACTCCATCTTCTTCCAAAATGTCCAAGCCTCAAAACAATGCATATGTTCTGATTTTACAATTCCAAACCATCTAAAACACCTTTCACAATGTAATCCAACTTCCTAGAACCATCTCATAATTTCACATCCCAAACAACTTCAGTATCTCAATAACCAGAGCATATGAGTTATCACAAGACCAGACCACCAGGTACTCACAAGTATCAGCCTGCCATTGCTACCAGCACATATTCAAAAGTACTGCATGGTGGTATTTATGATTAACAAGATCCCAGCTACCATCACAGATTCCACAGGGCACCAACACTAACACCCAACAATCATCACAGCCAAGTTACAATATCCTATTTAAACCAGAAAGCAATATGTCTATATTTCCTTCTATAGCCATGTGATTATATACTTAGCCTTTAGTTTGGAAGATGTCCTGGGGATTCAGCCGCCATGCTGCTTGGTGCCAGGTAGCTGTGTGTGTGTCTGTGAGTGTAGCTACATTACATCTGTTCTCTGAGGCCACACCTGACCACTACCTTCCTGTTTGACCAGTACCTGGGGGAGGGGTCTTTCTTTCTCCTTTGTATTGAGTCACCATTCTCTTTGTATATGCTAATCAGGTTCAGCCCTGAAAACTTAGTAAAAGGTTGTTTTGAGCATCATATTGTTCTAACAATATGATCTTAGCTTTTATACATATAATCATATCTATCCGCTGCAATGTCCCACAACAACACAACAGGCCTCAAACTAACCCACACCTGATTCTGCTTGCTTCAATACCAAACATGATGTGTTTATCTGGTTCGGTTCGAATGATACACATCCATGACATTAATTCATTAGCCAATTCTAAATCTCCATGATGTCTGGTGCTGTTCATTATTATAACCATGTACTGTATGAAACAAGTGCCGAATCCATCTCTGTGCCATGTCCGAGCAAATGCGTGTGTTTCCATATATTGCTGTGCTCGCTGCGCATATTTGCAAGTATAGCGACTTATATGTGTGCAGTTTATATGGTCTCTCTATGTAATATTTTTGACTTTGACACTAGTCACAGAGAGGCGTGCCCAGTCGCACGGAGGCAGACAGAGCGTTTGGCGTTACCTTTACATGTAATACCTGCGATCATCCACCAGATGTCGCTTTTTACAATCACCACTGCGCATGCGTGTGGTCTCCCGTAAACTACAATACTGAAATATATAGTAAGGACTACTTTACTAATGCATCTCATTACGCTGCATACAGTAAATACGCATTACGCTATATATTTAATACAGGTATATAGGGGCAAATAGTACAGCATAGAGTATATGATCCATTCACAGTACTTTATGAATATTTGAGCGTCCTAGTCCCGCAGACAAAACAACATAAAACCAGTAGTGTACATTGACGCAAATGGACGTGTTAGAAGTTCACTATTGCCTATCGAGATTACGAATATTGTACAGTATGTTAGCGTCCTAATCCCGTAGCCATTACGGCATAATCAAAACCAATGGATTTATTTATCTGTCTGCGGCAAAGTGTTCCGCTTCCTATACTCAGAGTCCCGGGTTCGATTCCTAAAGTATGAATGCATGTTAGTTTTTTCCAGACACTTTATTCTTTTTTTTTTCCACATAAACCAGGGCAAAGCTGCAGGAGCGGTTCTACTGTTAAGGTTCTATGCACCGTATGGTACACATACAATTCTGTAGCAGGGCAGACTCAATTGAAATGGCTACCACCTGTGACTCCTTGCCCCATGGAGGCCCTCGGCTACGGAGCAAGTAACAGCACAGATTTTGCAGGCTATGGGGCAATGCTGAAGGAGCGTCACAATCCCCTAGCTAAAATACACAGGGTCGATAGGGATAAGCGAGGTCTATGCACATTACGGTACACCGGAGTCGAGCGCATAGCACACTGGCAAGATGTCAGCCGCCCCTGAACCCCTACCACGTGGCAGCGCTTGGATATGGAGTGAGAGATGGCATAAGTTTTGCAGGTCACGGGGCAATGCTGAAGGAGCGTCACAATCCCCTAGCTAATATACATAGGGGCGATAGGGATAAGCGAGGTCTATGCACATTACGGTACACCGGACTCGATCACATAGCACACAGGCAAAATGTCCGCCACCCCTGAACCCCCACCACGTGGCAGCGCTCGGATATGGAGTTAGAGATGGCATAAGTTTTGCAGGTCACGGGGCAATGCTGAAGGAGCGTCACAATCCCCTAGCTAATATACATAGGGGCGATAGGGATAAGCGAGGTCTATACACATTACGGTACACCAGACTCGATCACATAGCACACAGGCAAAATGTCCGCCGCCCCTGAACCCCCACCACGTGGCAGCGCTCGGATATGGAGTGAGAGATGGCATAAGTTTTGCAGGTCACGGGGCAATGCTGAAGGAGCGTCACAATCCCCTAGCTAAAATAACAGTACACTGAGGCAATGAGGTCCCGTAGAATGATCAATTAATAAATACTGTATAATGTACAGTATACAGACCCAAAACAAGGAGTTTAGGCAACAGTGTGGTCTATTAAAGTCAGGGATATGGTACAGTACAGTAAGTCAGCGGCCAAGTGCCCTAGCCATTAGGGCTTAATATAAAACCAATTGCAAGGGATCACTGCTTACTGTACATTTAGACATGAGCTTGTGTACAGTATCTGTCATGAGGTGTTTTATTCACTGACAGTATTATTTTTTCTATTGTAATATACAGAGCCGGCAAACTAGCCAAATGAGGCACAATCAGCTTCTGCTGAATAAAATGAGATGCTACATGCCTATATTCTGTGTGTGACTGCGGCTCTATGAAATGAAATATGAAAATTGAAATATGTGCACCCTTCCATTGAATGTATTAGGGAGAAAAAATAATAATATTAAAGTAAATGTCACGGGAACACATTAAAAAAAAGGTTGGAATCCCCTCCCCATTGGTGTTGGTTTATGCCTTAGGGGACTCGGACGCTCATACTTGCATTTCAAAAGCATGGTATTTTCCACCGCCTCCCGCTAGCCCATCGCCCTTCCCCCCTGGGTGCCTGCACAGGTCATGCAGTAGACAGGGAGGGAGTTCAGGTTACTGTATGTGCAATACACAAACGCCAAAGATCTACACTACTGTTTTGCTCAGTCAGAATACACTCATTTATACTCATTACCGCTGTGTATTTGCATTTAGCGTAAAGAATCGCTCCTGCAGATTTACTTTGATTTATGTGAAACTTGTGTGCACCCTTCCATTGACTGTCTTACATAGAAAAAATAATAATATGTGCTGTAAGTGAATGTCACGGGAACACATTAAAAAAAAAGGTTGGAAACCCCTCCCCATTGGTGTTGGTTTATGCCTTAGGGGACTCGGACGCTCATACTTGCATTTCAAAAGCACAGTATTTTCCACCGCCTCCCGCTAGCCCATCGCCCTTCCCCCCTGGGAGCCTGCACAGGTCAAGCAGTAGACAGGGAGGGAGTTCAGGTCATGTGCAATACACAAACACCGTAGATCTACACTACTGTTTTGCTCAGTTATTTGCTCAGTCAGAATACACTCATTTATACTCATTACCTCTGTGTATTTGCATTTAGCGTAAAGAATCGCTCCTGCAGATTTACTGATTTATGTGAAACCTGTGTGCACCCTTCCATTGAATGTATTAGGGAGAAAAAAAATAATATTAAAGTGAATGTTACGGGAACACATTAAAAAAAAAGGTTGGAATCTCCTCCCCATTTGTGTTGGTTTATGCCTTAGGGGACTCGGACGCTCATACTTGCATTTCAAAAGCACAGTATTTTCCACCCCCTCCCGCTAGCCCATCGCCCTTCCCCCCTGGGAGCCTGCACAGGTCATGCAGTAGACAGGGAGGGAGTTCAGGTTACTGTATGCGCAATACACAAACGCAGAAGATCTACACTACTGTTTTGCTCAGTCAGAATACATAGTAACATAGTAACATAGTATCTCAGGTTGAAAAAAGACAATTGTCCATCGAGGTCAACCTATTTGTGGTCTCCTATGCACGATTATTTTGTATAAAATTTTGACTGAAGTTGATGACTGCCGTCACGATTTACCCCACTTTTTTTATAATAACCATAGTGCGTGACTATGCCCCGTAACCCTGGATATCCTTATCCATTAAGAATTTATCTAACCCATTCTTAAAGGTGTTGACTGAGTCGGCCATTACAACTCCCTCAGGCAGGGAATTCCAAATACGTATCGTCCTTACCGTGAAAAAGCCTTTACGCCGTATTGTGCGGAATCTCCTCTCCTCTAACCTGAGCGAGTGTCCACGAGTTCTCTGTGTTGATCTAACCAAAAACAGGTCCTGCGCAAGATCTGTACATTGTCCCCTTATATATTTGTAAATGTTGATCATGTCCCCTCTTAATCTCCTCTTTTCCAGTGTAAACATGCCTAGTCTTGCAAGCCTTTCCTCGTATTCCAGTGTCTCCATACCCTTAATTAGTTTGGTCACCCGCCTTTGAACCTTTTCTAGCTCCAGGATATCCTTTTTGTAGTAAGGTGCCCAGAATTGTACACAGTATTCAAGGTGTGGCCTCACAAGTGATTTATATAACGGGAGTATAATACTCTCGTCCCTAGCATCAATTCCCCGTTTTATGCATGCTAATATCTTATTAGCCTTCTTTGCTGCAGTCCTACTTTGGGTACTACTGCTTAGTTTGCTATCTATGATGACACCTAAGTCCTTTTCCAGTACAGAATCCCCTAATTTTACCCCAT